>NC_137098.1:17800719-17845719 GCF_949357685.1 Gobio gobio
CCTTGACGAAACTTTGGCGTGCTACTCCTCCGGCACCGTTTGTCGTAGACCCATGAATGAGGTGTCAAATCGTGCGGCTTATTGAGGAGAGGTGTGCTATATCTCTTCTAAGCGATCGGGTGTATGATGTTAGTTTTCGGCGGGAAAAAAATCGTCCCAATCAAGTCCCCATTGACTTAACATGGAGAAGAGGTTTATGTGATCATATCTCCGCATCAGAACATCACAGAGACTTGGGGCTGGTCTCATTTGAATCGGCCTATCAAGCAGCTATTAACTAGTGACATTCAAACTTCATAGCCACGCCCTAGCAACCAGCTACAGCACCCTAGCAACCATATATCAACATTAACAAGCCATATCTCAGCCCCAGAACATCGTACAGACATGAGGGTGGTCTCTTTTGACTCAGACTGGCCAATATTCTTTAAATATCAAACCATAAATTGTATAGCCACACCCTAGTAACCATTTACAGTACCCTAGTAACCGTACAAACACATGAATAAGCCATATCTCAGCCCCAGAACATCCTACAGACATGTTGCTTGTCTTTTTTGCATTATCCGGGTGGCGAGTTTTGCCACGGCAAGCACCACTCACATTTTCTTCAGGAAATGTACATTCTAGTGTTGTGATTACTATTCACTTTTACGAAACTTCGGCGTGCTACTCCTCCGGCACCGTTTGTCGTAGACCCATGAATGAGGTGTCAAATCGTGCGACTTATTGAGGAGAGGTGTGCTATATCTCTTCTAAGCGATCGGGTGTATGATGTTAGTTTTCGGCGGGAAAAAAATCATCCCAATCAAGTCCCCATTGACTTAACATGGAGAAGAGGTTTATGTGATCATATCTCCGCATCAGAACATCACAGAGACTTGGGGCTGGTCTCATTTCAATCGGCCTATCAAGCAGCTAATAACTAGTGACATTCAAACTTCATAGCCACGCCCTAGCAACCAGCTACAGCACCCTAGCAACCATATATCAACATTAACAAGCCATATCTCAGCCCCAGAACATCGTACAGACATGAGGGTGGTCTCTTTTGACTCAGACTGGCCAATATTCTTTAAATATCAAACCATAAACTGTATAGCCACACCCTAGTAACCATTTACAGTACCCTAGTAACCGTACAAACACATGAATAAGCCATATCTCAGCCCCAGAACATCCTACAGACATGTTTTTTGCCTTTTTTGCATTATCCGGGTGGCGAATTTTGCCACGGCAAGCACCACTCACATTTTCTTCAGGAAATGTACATTCTAGTTATTATAATAATTATTATAGATTCCGGACGCTTTTTCGGCGCGCTTCTCCTCCCACAAATTTTGTCACAGACCCATGAATGAGGCGTCAAATCGACCGGCTTAAACGGGAATGGTGTGCTATATCTTTTCTAAGGGATCGGGGGTGCGCTGTTCGCCCCAGGGGCGAAAAAGTAGCCGAAAAGTCAATGGGATTTAACATTGCGGAAACTTTGACCCCTCATAGCTCCGAGCGAGGATTTCGGAGAAACTCGTGTGTCACCACATTTGAAGAGGCTGACAGGCCCTGTAAGATGACACATCTCAATGGGGTATAAGTTGTACCCCTGGGGCGCTAGAGCTCCCCAAATTTCCTCAAATTTCCCCATTGACTTATAATGGGGAGGGACGTCCCATTAAACGCATGTGTTTCTCTTACAATGGGAACTTGCATAGGGATTTTGTATTGACCACAGCTCTGGCTCACAGTGTCTCAGAGACAAGGGGGTGGGCTCAATTTACTCAGACAGCCAATCACTATCTCAGGATCATTGTGAACCTATGAAGCCACGCCCTAGCAACCATTTAGAGCTCCCTAGCAACTGATCCCATAGACTTCCATTGAAAGAGATCAAAGGGATATCTTTGGATAGAAGTGTCATAGAAACATGAAGGTGGGTTTGTTTGACTCGGGGCATCAACAGCCAATCACAAATCACCTTCAATTCTTCCTAGCCACGCCCTAGCAACCATTATCAAGCAGCCTAGCAACCGTTAATCACGACCTATATCTCTGCCTCAGAACATCATAGAGGCATGGGGGTTGGTTTATATCATTCATACTGACAAGCAGCCTTTGGAGTATTGTCATTGGATGCTGCCAAGCCACTCCATAGCAACCAAACAGAGTACCTTAGCAACCGTTTACCAAGACCTATATCTCTGCCTCAGAACATCATACAGACATGGGGGTTGGTTTATATCATTCATACTGACAAGCAGTATCATCATTGGATGCTGCCATGCCACTCCATAGCAACCAAACAGAGTACCCTAGCAACCGTATACCAAGACCTATATCTCTGCTTCAGAACATCATAGAGGCATGGGGGTTGGTTTATATCATTCATACAGACAAGCAGTATCATCATTGGATGCTGCCAAGGCCCCTTAGCAACCAAACAGAGTACCCTAGCAACCGTATACCAAGACCTATATCTCTGCTTCAGAACATCATAGAGGCATGGGGGTTGGTTTATATCATTCATACAGACAAACAGTATCATCATTGGATGCTGCCAAACCCCTCCATAGCAACCAAACCGAGTACCCTAGCAACCGTTTACCAAGACATATATCTCTGCCTCAGAACATCCTAGAGACATGGGGGTTGGTTTATATCATTCATACAGACAAGCAGTATCATCATTGGATGCTGCCAAGCCCCTCCATAGCAACCAAACAGAGTACCCTAGCAACCGTTTACAAGGACCTATATCTCTGCTTCAGAACATCGTAGAGGCATGGGGGTTGGGTCTTTTGACTCAGACTGGCAAATAGTCTTTAAATGTCACCCCATAAATTGTATAGCCACTCCATAGCAACCATATAGAGTACCCTAGCAACCGTACAAACACATGAATAGGACATATCTCAGCTCCACAACATCGTACAGACTTGGGGGTGGCCTCTTTTGTTTCGGGTGAGAATCCAGTACACACAACATAGCATCCGAGAGGATTTTTTTGCCACGGCAAGCACCACTCACATTTTCTTCAGGAAATGTACATTCTAGTGTTGTGATTACTATTCACTTTTACGAAACTTCGGCGTGCTACTCCTCCGGCACCGTTTGTCGTAGACCCATGAATGAGGTGTCAAATCGTGCGACTTATTGAGGAGAAGTGTGCTATATCTCTTCTAAGCGATCGGGTGTATGATGTTAGTTTTCGGCGGGAAAAAAATCGTCCCAATCAAGTCCCCATTGACTTAACATGGAGAAGAGGTTTATGTGATCATATCTCCGCCTCAGAACATCACATAGACTTGGGGCTGGTCTCATTTCAATCGGCCTATCAAGCAGCTAATAACTAGTGACATTCAAACTTCATAGCCACGCCCTAGCAACCAGCTACAGCACCCTAGCAACCATATATCAACATTAACAAGCCATATCTCAGCCCCAGAACATCGTACAGACATGAGGGTGGTCTCTTTTGACTCAGACTGGCCAATATTCTTTAAATATCAAACCATAAATTGTATAGCCACACCCTAGTAACAATTTACAGTACCCTAGTAACCGTACAAACACATGAATAAGCCATATCTCAGCCCCAGAACATCCTACAGACATGTTGCTTGTCTTTTTTGCATTATCCGGGTGGCGAGTTTTGCCACGGCAAGCACCACTCACATTTTCTTCAGGAAATGTACATTCTAGTTAGTGGTGCTTGCGTAGCAAGGCATCACTATTACTATCTTACCCCAGAACGATTTTAGTGATGCCTTGCGCAGCAAGGCATCACCATCACTCTCAAACACACTTATTAGTGGGCCTTGCGAAGCAAGGCATCAATATTGTTATTCTCCATACTTATTAATATTCGTGGAGCTTGTTTAGCAAGGCGTATATATACTATGTAACCCAGGAATGGCTTATTATTATTCTTCTTCTTCTGGCCACTTTTTCGGCGCGCTTCTCCTCCCACAAATTTTGTCACAGACCCATGAATGAGGCGTCAAATCGACCGGCCTATACGGGAATGGTGTGCTATATCTTTTCTAAGGGATCGGGGGTGCGATGTTCGCCCCAGGGGCGTAAAAGTAACCGAAAAGTCAATGGGATTTAACATTGCGGACACTTTGACCCCTCATAGCTCTGAGCGAGGATTTCGGAGAAACTCGTGTGTCACCACATCTGAAGAGGCTGACAGGCCCTGTAAGATGACACATCGCAATGGGGTATAAGTTGTACCCCTGGGGCGCTAGAGCTGCCCAAATTTCCTCAAATTTCCCCATTGACTTATAATGGGGAGGGACGTCCCATAAAACTCATGTGTTTCTCTTACTATGGGAAATTGCATAGGGATTTTGTATTGACCATAGCTCTGGCTCACAGTGTCTCAGAGACAAGGGGGTGGGCTCAATTTACTCAGACAGCCAATCACTATCTCAGGATGATTGTTAACCTATGAAGCCACGCCCTAGCAACCACTTAGAGCTCCCTAGCAACTGATCCCATAGACTTCCATTGAAAGAGATCAAAGGGATATCTTTTGATAGAAGTGTCATAGAAACAAGAGGGTGGGTTTGTTTGACTCGGGGCATCAACAGCCAATCACAAGTCACCTTCAATACTTCCTAGCCACGCCCTAGCAACCATTATCAAGCAGCCTAGCAACCATTTACCAAGACCTATATCTCTGCCTCAGAACATTATAGAGGCAAGGGGGTTGGTTTATATCATTCATACTGACAAGCAGCCTTTGGAGTATCATCATTGGATGCTGCCAAGCCACGCCATAGCAACCAAACAGAGTACCCTAGCAACCGTTTACCAAGATCTATATCTCTGCATCAGAACATCATACAGACATGGGGGTTGGTTTATATCATTCATACTGACAAGCTGTATCCATTGGATGCTGCCAAGCCACTCCATAGCAACCAAACAGAGTACCCTAGCAACCGTTTACCAAGACCTATATCTCTGCATCAGAACATCATAGAGACATGGGGGTTGGTTTATATCATTCATACAGACAAGCAGTATCATCATTGGATGCTGCCAAGCCCCCCTAGCAACCAAACAGAGTACCCTAGCAACCATATACCAAGACCTATATCTCTGCCTCAGAACATCATAGAGACATGGGGGTTGGTTTATATCATTCATACAGACAAGCAGTATCATCATTGGATGCTGCCAAGCCCCTCCATAGCAACCAACCAGAGTTCCCTAGCAACCGTTTACAAGGACCTATATCTCTGCATCAGAACATCGTAGAGGCATGGGGGTTGGGTCTTTTGACTCAGACTGGCAAATAGTCTTTAAATGTCACCCCATAAATTGTATAGCCACTCCATAGCAACCATATAGAGTACCCTAGCAACAAACACATGAATAGGACATATCTCAGCTCCACAACATCGTACAGACTTGGGGGTGGCCTCTTTTGTTTCGGGTGAGAATCCAGTACACACAACATAGCATCCGAGAGGATTTTTTTGCCACGGCAAGCACCACTCACATTTTCTTCAGGAAATGTACATTCTAGTTAGTGGTGCTTGCGTAGCAAGGCATCACTATTACTATCTAGCCCGAAAACGGTTTTAGTGATGCCTTGCGAAGCAAGGCATCACCATCACTCTCAAACATACATATTAGTGTTGCTTGTGAAGCAATGCATCAATATTGTTATTCTCCATATTTTTATTATTAGTGGGGCTTGCGTAGCAAGCCATAAAAATATTTAGATCGGTTTATTATTATTATTCTTATTCTTATTCCGGACAACATTTTGTCCCGCTACTCCTCCCACAGTTTTTGTCACAGACCCATGAATGAGGTGTCAAAACGTGCGGCTTATTCGGGAATGGTGTGCTATATCTTTTCTAAGGGGTCGGGGGTGCGGTGTTCGCCCCAGGGGCGAAAAAGTAGCGAAAAAAATCCCATAGACTTAACATTGCGAAAATTTTTAACGACTCATAACTCTGAGCGAGGATTTCGTAGAAACTCGTGTGTCACCACATTTGAAGAGGCTGGCAGGCCCTGTAAGATGACACATCGCAATGGGGTATAAGTTGTACCCCTGGGGCGCTAGAGCTCCCCAAATTTCCTCAAATTTCCCCATTGACTTATAATGGGGAGGGACGTCCCATTAAACGCATGTGTTTCTCTTACAATGGGAAATTGCATAGGGATTTTGTATTGACCATAGCTCTGGCTCACAGTGTCTCAGAGACAAGGGGGTGGGCTCAATTTACTCAGACAGCCAATCACTATCTCAGGATGATTGTCAACCTATGAAGCCACGCCCTAGCAACCATTTAGAGCTCCCTAGCAACTGATCCCATAGACTTCCATTGAAAGAGATCAAAGGGATATCTTTGGATAGAAGTGTCAGAGAAACATGAAGGTGGGTTTGTTTGACTCGGGGCATCAACAGCCAATCACAAATCACCTTCAACTCTTCCTAGCCACGCCCTAGCAACCATTATCAAGCAGCCTAGCAACCGTTAATCACGACCTATATCTCTGCCTCAGAACATCATAGAGGCATGGGGGTTGGTTTATATCATTCATACTGACAAGCAGCCTTTGGAGTATTGTCATTGGATGCTGCCAAGCCACTCCATAGCAACCAAACAGAGTACCTTAGCAACCGTTTACCAAGACCTATATCTCTCCCTCAGAACATCATACAGACATGGGGGTTGGTTTATATCATTCATACTGACAAGCAGTATCATCATTGGATGCTGCCAAGCCCCCCTAGCAACCAAACAGAGTACCCTAGCAACCGTATACTAAGACCTATATTTCTGCTTCGGAACATCGTAGAGACATGGGGGTTGGTTTATATCATTCATACAGACAAGCAGTATCATCATTGGATGCTGCCAAGCCCCCCTAGCAACCAAACAGAGTACCCTAGCAACCGTATACCAAGACCTATATCTCTGCTTCAGAACATCATAGAGGCATGGGGGTTGGTTTACATCATTCATACAGAAAAGCAGTATCATCATTGGATGCTGCCAAGTCCCCTTAGCAACCAAACAGAGTACCCTAGCAACCATATACCAAGACCTATATCTCTGCTTCAGAACATCATAGAGACATGGGGGTTGGTTTATATCATTCATACAGACACGCAGTATCATTATTGGATGCTGCCAAGCCCCCCTAGCAACCAAACAGAGTACCCTAGCAACCGTATACCAAGACCTATATCTCTGCTTCGGAACATCGTAGAGACATGGGGGTTGGTTTATATCATTCATACAGACAAGCAGTATCATCATTGGATGCTGCCAAGTCCCCTTAGCAACCAAACAGAGTACCCTAGCAACCGTATACCAAGACCTATATCTCTGCTTCAGAACATCATAGAGACATGGGGGTTGGTTTATATCATTCATACAGACACGCAGTATCATCATTGGATGCTGCCAAGCCCCCCTAGCAACCAAACAGAGTACCCTAGCAACCGTATACCAAGACCTATATCTCTGCTTCGGAACATCGTAGAGACATGGGGGTTGGTTTATATCATTCATAAAGACAAGCAGTATCATCATTGGATGCTGCCAAACCCCTCCATAGCAACCAAACAGAGTACCCTAGCAACCGTTTACAAGGACCTATATCTCTGCATCAGAACATCGTAGAGGCATGGGGGTTGGGTCTTTTGACTCAGACTGGCAAATAGTCTTTAAATGTCACCCCATAAATTGTATAGCCACTCCATAGCAACCATATAGAGTACCCTAGCAACCGTACAAACACATGAATAGGACATATCTCAGCTCCACAACATCGTACAGACTTGGGGGTGGCCTCTTTTGTTTCGGGTGAGAATCCAGTACACACAACATAGCATCCGAGAGGATTTTTTTGCCACGGCAAGCACCACTCACATTTTCTTCAGGAAATGTACATTCTAGTGTTGTGATTACTATTCACCTTGACGAAACTTTGGCGTGCTACTCCTCCGGCACCGTTTGTCGTAGACCCATGAATGAGGTGTCAAATCGTGCGACTTATTGAGGACAGGTGTGCTATATCTCTTCTAAGCGATCGGGTGTATGATGTTAGTTTTCGGCGGGAAAAAAATCGTCCCAATCAAGTCCCCATTGACTTAACATGGAGAAGAGGTTTATGTGATCATATCTCCGCATCAGAACATCACAGAGACTTGGGGCTGGTCTCATTTCAATCAGCCTATCAAGCAGCTAATAACTAGTGACATTCAAACTTCATAGCCACGCCCTAGCAACCAGCTACAGCACCCTAGCAACCATATATCAACATTAACAAGCCATATCTCAGCCCCAGAACATCGTACAGACATGAGGGTGGTCTCTTTTGACTCAGACTGGCCAATATTCTTTAAATATCAAACCATAAACTGTATAGCCACACCCTAGTAACCATTTACAGTACCCTAGTAACCGTACAAACACATGAATAAGCCATATCTCAGCCCCAGAACATCCTACAGACATGTTTTTTGCCTTTTTTGCATTATCCGGGTGGCGAATTTTGCCACGGCAAGCACCACTCACATTTTCTTCAGGAAATGTACATTCTAGTTAGTGGTGCTTGCGTAGCAAGGCATCACTATTACTATCTAGCCCGAAAACGGTTTTAGTGATGCCTTGCGAAGCAAGGCATCACCATCACTCTCAAACATACATATTAGTGTTGCTTGTGAAGCAATGCATCAATATTGCTATTCTCCATATTTTTATTATTAATGGTGCTTGCGTAGCAAGCCATAAATATTATTTAGAACGGTTTATTATTATTCATCTTTATCTTATTCTTATTCCGGACAACATTTTGTCCCGCTACTCCTCCCACAGTTTTTGTCACAGACCCATGAATGAGGTGTCAAATCGTGCGACTTATTGAGGACAGGTGTGCTATATCTCTTCTAAGCGATCGGGTGTATGATGTTAGTTTTCGGCGGGAAAAAAATCGTCCCAATCAAGTCCCCATTGACTTAACATGGAGAAGAGGTTTATGTGATCATATCTCCGCATCAGAACATCACAGAGACTTGGGGCTGGTCTCATTTCAATCAGCCTATCAAGCAGCTAATAACTAGTGACATTCAAACTTCATAGCCACGCCCTAGCAACCAGCTACAGCACCCTAGCAACCATATATCAACATTAACAAGCCATATCTCAGCCCCAGAACATCGTACAGACATGAGGGTGGTCTCTTTTGACTCAGACTGGCCAATATTCTTTAAATATCAAACCATAAACTGTATAGCCACACCCTAGTAACCATTTACAGTACCCTAGTAACCGTACAAACACATGAATAAGCCATATCTCAGCCCCAGAACATCCTACAGACATGTTTTTTGCCTTTTTTGCATTATCCGGGTGGCGAATTTTGCCACGGCAAGCACCACTCACATTTTCTTCAGGAAATGTACATTCTAGTTATAATTATTCTTTTTCCACACAACATTTTGTCCCGCTACTCCTCCCACAGTTTTTGTCACAGACCCATGAATGAGGTGTCAAAACGTGCGGCCTAATCGGGAATGGTGTGCTATATCTTTTCTAAGGGGTCGGGGGTGCGGTGTTCGCCCCAGGGGCGAAAAAGTAGCGAAAAAAATCCCATAGACTTAACATTGGGAAAAATGTAAAAAAAAATTAACAAGTCGTAACTCTAAGCGAGGATTTCGTAGAAACTCGTGGGTCACCACATTTGAAGAAGCTGACAGGCCCTGTAAGATGACACATCGCAAAGGGGTGTGAGTTGTACCCCTGGGGTGCAGGAGCTGCCTAAATTTGCCCCATTGACTTACTATGGGGAGGGACGTCCCATAAAACGCATGCGTTTCTCCTACTATGGGAAATTGCATAGGGATTTTGTATTGACCATAGCTCTGGCTCACAGTGTCTCAGAGACAAGGGGGTGGGCTCAATTTACTCAGCCAACCAATCACTATCTCAGGATCACTGTTAACCCATCAAGCCACGCCCTAGCAACCATTTAGAGCTCCCTAGCAACTGATCCCATAGACTTCCATTGAAAAACATCAAAGGGATATCTTTGGATAGAAGTGTCATAGAAACATGAGGGTGGGTTTGATGACTCGGGGCATCAACAGCCAATCACAAATCACCTTCAACACTTCCTAGCCACGCCCTAGCAACCATTATCAAGCAGCCTAGCAACCATTTACCAAGACCTATATCTCTGCCTCAGAACATTATAGAGGCATGGGGGTTGGTTTATATCATTCAAACTGACAAGCAGCCTTTGGAGTATCATCATTGGATGCTGCCAAGCCATGCCATAGCAACCAAACAGAGTACCCTAGCAACCGTTTACCAAGATCTATATCTCTGCATCAGAACATCATACAGACATGGGGGTTGGTTTATATCATTCATACTGACAAGCTGTATCCATTGGATGCTGCCAAGCCACTCCATAGCAACCAAACAGAGTACCCTAGCAACCGTATAACAAGACCTATATCTCTGCATCAGAACATCGTAAAGACATGGGGGTTGGTTCATATCATTCTTACTGACAAGCAGTATCATCATTGAATGTTGCCAAAACACTCCATAGCAACCAAACAGAGTTCCCTAGCAACCGTTTACCAAGACCTATATCTCTGCATCAGAACATCATAGAGACATGGGGGTTGGTTTATATCATTCATACAGACAAGCAGTATCATCATTGGATGCTGCCAAGCCCCCCTAGCAACCAAACAGAGTACCCTAGCAACCGTATACAAAGACCTATATCTCTGCTTCAGAACATCATAGAGGCATGGGGGTTGGTTTATATCATTCATACAGACAAGCAGTATCATCATTGGGTGCTGCCAAGCCCCCTTAGCAACCAAACAGAGTACCCTAGCAACCATATACCAAGACCTATATCTCTGCCTCAGAACATCATAGAGGCATGGGGGTTGGTTTATATCATTCATACAGACAAGCAGTATCATCATTGGATGCTGCCAAGCCCCTCCATAGCAACCAAACAGACTACCCTAGCAACCGTTTACCAAGACCTATATCTCTGCCTCAGAACATCATAGAGACATGGGGGTTGGTTTATATCATTCATACAGACAAGCAGTATCATCATTGGATGCTGCCAAGCCCCCCTAGCAACCAAACAGAGTACCCTAGCAACCGTGTACCAAGACCTATATCTCTGCTTCGGAACATCGTAGAGACATGGGGGTTGGTTTATATCATTCATACAGACAAGCAGTATCATCATTGGATGCTGCCAAGCCCCCCTAGCAACCAAACAGAGTACCCTAGCAACCGTTTACCAAGACCTATATCTCTGCCTCAGAACATCATAGAGACATGGGGGTTGGTTTATATCATTCATACAGACAAGCAGTATCATCATTGGATGCTGCCAAGCCCCTCCATAGCAACCAAAAAGAGTACCCTGGCAACCGTTTACCAAGACCTATATCTCTGCCTCAGAACATCATAGAGACATGGGGGTTGGTTTATATCATTCATACAGACAAGCAGTATCATCATTGGATGCTGCCAAGCCCCTCCATAGCAACCAACCAGAGTTCCCTAGCAACCGTCTACCAAGACCTATATCTCTGCATCAGAACATCGTAGAGACATGGGGGTTGGTTTATATCATTCATACTGACAAGCAGTATCATCATTGGATGTTGCCAAGCCACTCCATGGCAACCAAACAGAGTACCCTAGCAACCGTTTACAAAGACCTATATCTCAGCCCCAGAACATCCTACAGACATGTTTCTTGGCTTTTTTGCATTATCCGGGTGGCGAATTTTGCCACGGCAAGCACCACTCACATTTTCTTCAGGAAATGTACATTCTAGTTAGTGGTGCTTGCGTAGCAAGGCATCACTATTACTATCTAGCCCGAAAACGGTTTTAGTGATGCCTTGCGAAGCAAGGCATCACCATCACTCTCAAACATACTTATTAGTGGTGCTTGCCAAGCAATGCATCAATATTGTTATTCTCCATACTTAAAATTATTATTGGGGCTTGCGTAGCAAGCCATAAATATTTTTAGACCGGTTTATTATTATTATTATTATTATAGATTCCGGACGCTTTTTCGGCGCGCTTCTCCTCCCACAAATTTTGTCACAGACCCATGAATGAGGCGTCAAATCGACCGGCCTATACGGGAATGGTGTGCTATATCTTTTCTAAGGGATCGGGGGTACGATGTTCGCCCCAGGGGCGAAAAAGTAGCCGAAAAGTCAATGGGATTTAACATTGCGGAAACTTTGACCCCTCGTAGCTCCGAGCGAGGATTTCGTAGAAACTCGTGTGTCACCACATTTGAAGAGGCTGGCAGGCCCTGTAAGATGACACATCGCAATGGGGTACAAGTTGTACCCCTGGGGCGCTAGAGCTCCCCAAATTTCCTCAAATTTCCCCATTGACTTATAATGGGGAGGGACGTCCCATTAAACGCATGCGTTTCTCTTACAATGGGAAATTGCATAGGGATTTTGTATTGACCACAGCTCTGGCTCACAGTGTCTCAGAGACAAGGGGGTGGGCTCAATTTACTCAGACAGCCAATCACTATCTCAGGATCATTGTGAACCTATGAAGCCACGCCCTAGCAACCATTTAGAGCTCCCTAGCAACTGATCCCATAGACTTCCATTGAAAGAGATCAAAGGGATATCTTTGGATAGAAGTGTCATAGAAACATGAGGGTGGGTTTCTTTGACTCGGGGCATCAACAGCCAATCACAAATCACCTTCAACTCTTCCTAGCCACGCCCTAGCAACCATTATCAAGCAGCCTAGCAACCGTTAATCACGACCTATATCTCTGCCTCAGAACATCATAGAGGCATGGGGGTTGGTTTATATAATTCATACTGACAAGCAGCCTTTGACATATTGTCATTGGATGCTGCCAAGCCCCTCCATAGCAACCAAACAGAGTACCCTAGCAACCATTTACCAAGACCTATATCTCTGCCTCAGAACATCATAGAGACATGGGGGTTGGTTTATATCATTCATACAGACAAGCAGTATCATCATTGGATGCTGCCAAGCCCCTCCATAGCAACCAAACAGAGTACCCTAGCAACCGTTTACCAAGACCTATATCTCTGCCTCAGAACATCATAGAGACATGGGGGTTGGTTTATATCATTCATACAGACAAGCAGTATCATCATTGGATGCTGCCAAGCCCCCCTAGCAACCAAACAGAGTACCCTAGCAACCGTATACCAAGACCTATATCTCTGCTTCAGAACATCGTAGAGACATGGGGGTTTGTTTATATCATTCATACAGACAAGCAGTATCATCATTGGATGCTGCCAAGCCCCCCTAGCAACCAAACAGAGTACCCTAGCAACCATATACCAAGACCTATATCTCTGCTTCAGAACATCATAGAGACATGGGGGTTGGTTTATATCATTCATACAGACAAGCAGTATCATCATTGGATGCTGCCAAGCCCCCTTAGCAACCAAACAGAGTACCCTAGCAACCATATACCAAGACCTATATCTCTGCCTCAGAACATCATAGAGACATGGGGGTTGGTTTATATCATTCATACAGACAAGCAGTATCATCATTGGATGCTGCCAAGCCCCCCTAGCAACCAAACAGAGTACCCTAGCAACCGTATACCAAGACCTATATCTCTGCTTCGGAACATCGTAGAGACATGGGGGTTGGTTTATATCATTCATACAGACAAGCAGTATCATCATTGGATGCTGCCAAGCCCCCCTAGCAACCAAACAGAGTACCCTAGCAACCGTATACCAAGACCTATATCTCTGCTTCAGAACATCATAGAGGCATGGGGGTTGGTTTATATCATTCATACAGACAAGCAGTATCATCATTGGATGCTGCCAAACCCCTCCATAGCAACCAAACAGAGTACCCTAGCAACCGTTTACCAAGACCTATATCTCTGCCTCAGAACATCCTAGAGACATGGGGGTTGGTTTATATCATTCATACAGACAAGCAGTATCATCATTGGATGCTGCCAAGCCCCTCCATAGCAACCAAACAGAGTACCCTAGCAACCGTTTACAAGGACCTATATCTCTGCATCAGAACATCGTAGAGGCATGGGGGTTGGGTCTTTTGACTCAGACTGGCAAATAGTCTTTAAATGTCACCCCATAAATTGTATAGCCACTCCATAGCAACCATATAGAGTACCCTAGCAACCGTACAAATACATGAATAGGACATATCTCAGCTCCACAACATCGTACAGACTTGGGGGTGGCCTCTTTTGTTTCGGGTGAGAATCCAGTACACACAACATAGCATCCGAGAGGATTTTTTTGCCACGGCAAGCACCACTCACATTTTCTTCAGGAAATGTACATTCTAGTGTTGTGATTACTATTCACCTTGACAAAACTTTGGCGTGCTACTCCTCCGGCACCGTTTGTCGTAGACCCATGAATGAGGTGTCAAATCGTGCGACTTATTGAGGAGAGGTGTGCTATATCTCTTCTAAGCGATCGGGTGTATGATGTTAGTTTTCGGCGGGAAAAAAATCGTCCCAATCAAGTCCCCATTGACTTAACATGGAGAAGAGGTTTATGTGATCATATCTCCGCATCAGAACATCACAGAGACTTGGGGCTGGTCTCATTTGAATCGGCCTATCAAGCAGCTAATAACTAGTGACATTCAAACTTCATAGCCACGCCCTAGCAACCAGCTACAGCACCCTAGCAACCATATATCAACATTAACAAGCCATATCTCAGCCCCAGAACATCGTACAGACATGAGGGTGGTCTCTTTTGACTCAGACTGGCCAATATTCTTTAAATATCAAACCATAAACTGTATAGCCACACCCTAGTAACCATTTACAGTACCCTAGTAACCGTACAAACACATGAATAAGCCATATCTCAGCCCCAGAACATCCTACAGACATGTTTTTTGCCTTTTTTGCATTATCCGGGTGGCGAATTTTGCCACGGCAAGCACCACTCACATTTTCTTCAGGAAATGTACATTCTAGTTAGTGGTGCTTGCGTAGCAAGGCATCACTATTACTATCTAGCCCCAGAACGAGTTTTAGTGATGCCTTGCGCAGCAAGGCATCACCATCACTCTCAAACCTACTTATTAGTGATGCTTGCCAAGCAAGTCATCAATATTGTTATTCTCCATACTTAAAATTATTATTGGGGCTTGCGTAGCAAGCCATAAATATTTAATATCTCACCCAGATCGGTTTATTATTATTTCTTTATACTTCTTCTTCTTCTGGACACTTTTTCGGCGCGCTACTCCTCCCACAAATTTTGTCACAGACCCATGAATGAGGTGTCAAAACGTGCGGCTTAATCGGGAATGGTGTGCTATATCTTTTCTAAGGGGTCGGGGGTGCGGTGTTCGCCCCAGGGGCGAAAAAGTAGCGAAAAAAATCCCATAGACTTAACATTGCGAAAAATTTTAACGAGTCATAACTCTGAGCGAGGATTTCGTAGAAACTCGTGTGTCACCACATTTGAAGAGATTGACAGGCCCTGTAAGATGACACATCTCAATGGGGTATAAGTTGTACCCCTGGGGTGCTAGAGCTGCCTAAATTTGCCCCATTGACTTATAATGGGGAGGGAGGTCCCATAAAACTCATGCGTTTCTCTAACTATGGGAAATTGCATAGGGATTTTGTATTGACCATAGCTCTGGCTCACAGTGTCTCAGAGACAAGGGGGTGGGCTCAATTTACTCAGACAGCCAATCACTATCTCAGGATGATTGTCAACCTTTGAAGCCACGCCCTAGCAACCATTTAGAGCTCCCTAGCAACTGATCCCATAGACTTCCATTGAAAGAGATCAAAGGGATATCTTTGGATAGAAGTGTCAGAGAAACACGAGGGTGGGTTTATTTGACTCGGGGCATCAACAGCCAATCACAAATCACCGTCAACACTTCCTAGCCACGCCCTAGCAACCATTATCAAGCAGCCTAGCAACCGTTTACCAAGACCTATATCTCTGCCTCAGAACATCATAGAGACATGGGGGTTGGTTTATATCATTCATACAGACAA
Organism: Gobio gobio; assembly: GCF_949357685.1. Taxonomy (NCBI): domain Eukaryota; kingdom Metazoa; phylum Chordata; class Actinopteri; order Cypriniformes; family Gobionidae; genus Gobio; species Gobio gobio. The sequence goes on from NC_137098.1 coordinate 17,816,806, forward strand.
GCAGTATCATCATTGGATGATGCCAAGCCCCTCCATAGCAACCAAACAGAGTACCCTAGCAACCGTTTACCAAGACCTATATCTCTGCCTCAGAACATCATAGAGACATGGGGGTTGGTTTATATCATTCATACAGACAAGCAGTATCATCATTGGATGCTGCCAAGCCCCCCTAGCAACCAAACAGAGTAGCCTAGCAACCGTATACAAAGACCTATATCTCTGCTTCAGAACATCATAGAGGCATGGGGGTTGGTTTATATCATTCATACAGACAAGCAGTATCATCATTGGATGCTGCCAAGCCCCCTTAGCAACCAAACAGAGTACCCTAGCAACCATATACCAAGACCTATATCTCTGCCTCAGAACATCATAGAGGCATGGGGGTTGGTTTATATCATTCATACAGACAAGCAGTATCATCATTGGATGCTGCCAAGCCCCCTTAGCAACCAAACAGAGTACCCTAGCAACCATATACCAAGACGTATATCTCTGCCTCAGAACATCATAGAGGCATGGGGGTTGGTTTATATCATTCATACAGACAAGCAGTATCATCATTGGATGCTGCCAAGCCCCTCCATAGCAACAAAACAGACTACCCTAGCAACCGTTTACCAAGACCTATATCTCTGCCTCAGAACATCATAGAGACATGGGGGTTGGTTTATATCATTCATACAGACAAGCAGTATCATCATTGGATGCTGCCATGCCCCCTTAGCAACCAAACAGAGTACCCTAGCAACCATATACCAAGACCTATATCTCTGCTTCAGTACATCATAGAGACATGGGGGTTGGTTTATATCATTCATACAGACAAGCAGTATCATCATTGGATGCTGCCAAGCCCCCTTAGCAACCAAACAGAGTACCCTAGCAACCATATACCAAGACCTATATCTCTGCTTCAGAACATCATAGAGACATGGGGGTTGGTTTATATCATTCATACAGACAAGCAGTATCATCATTGGATGCTGCCAAGCCCCCTTAGCAACCAAACAGAGTACCCTAGCAACCATATACCAAGACCTATATCTCTGCTTCAGAACATCATAGAGACATGGGGGTTGGTTTATATCATTCATACAGACAAGCAGTATCATCATTGGATGCTGCCAAGCCCCCTTAGCAACCAAACAGAGTACCCTAGCAACCATATACCAAGACCTATATCTCTGCCTCAGAACATCATAGAGACATGGGGGTTGGTTTATATCATTCATACAGACAAGCAGTATAACCATTGGATGCTGCCAAGCCCCCCTAGCAACCAAACAGAGTACCCTAGCAACCGTATACCAAGACCTATATCTCTGCTTCGGAACATCGTAGAGACATGGGGGTTGGTTTATATCATTCATACAGACAAGCAGTATCATCATTGGATGCTGCCAAGCCCCCCTAGCAACCAAACAGAGTACCCTAGCAACCGTATACCAAGACCTATATCTCTGCTTCGGAACATCGTAGAGACATGGGGGTTGGTTTAAATCATTCATACAGACAAGCAGTATCATCATTGGATGCTGCCAAGCCCCCCCTAGCAACCAAACAGAGTACCCTAGCAACCGTATACCAAGACCTATATCTCTGCTTCAGAACATCATAGAGGCATGGGGGTTGGTTTATATCATTCATACAGACAAGCAGTATCATCATTGGATGCTGCCAAGTCCCCTTAGCAACCAAACAGAGTACCCTAGCAACCGTATACCAAGACCTATATCTCTGCTTCAGAACATCATAGAGACATGGGGGTTGGTTTATATCATTCATACAGACAAGCAGTATCATCATTGGATGCTGCCAAGCCCCCTTAGCAACCAAACAGAGTACCCTAACAACCATATACCAAGACCTATATCTCTGCCTCAGAACATCATAGAGACATGGGGGTTGGTTTATATCATTCATACAGACAAGCAGTATCATCATTGGATGCTGCCAAGCCCCCCTAGCAACCAAACAGAGTACCCTAGCAACCGTATACCAAGACCTATATCTCTGCTTCGGAACATCGTAGAGACATGGGGGTTGGTTTATATCATTCATACAGACAAGCAGTATCATCATTGGATGCTGCCAAGCCCCTCCATAGCAACCAAACAGAGTACCCTAGCAACCGTATACCAAGACCTATATCTCTGCTTCGGAACATCGTAGAGACATGGGGGTGGCCTCTTTTGTTTCGGGTGAGAATCCAGTACACACAACATAGCATCCGAGAGGATTTTTTTGCCACGGCAAGCACCACTCACATTTTCTTCAGGAAATGTACATTCTAGTTAGTGGTGCTTGCGTAGCAAGGCATCACTATTACTATCTAGCCCCAGAACGAGTTTTAGTGATGCCTTGCGCAGCAAGGCATCACCATCACTCTCAAACATACCTATTAGTGTTGCTTGTGAAGCAATGCATCAATATTGTTATTCTCCATACTTATTAATATTAGTGGGGCTTGCGTAGCAAGCCCTAAATATTAATATCTCACCCCATATCGGTTTATTTTTATTATTCTTATTCCGGACAACATTTTGTCCCGCTACTCCTCCCACATTTTTCGTCACAGACCCATGAATGAGGTGTCAAAACGTGCGGCCTATTCGGGAATGGTGTGCTATATCTTTTCTAAGGGGTCGGGGGTGCGGTGTTCGCCCCAGGGGCGAAAAAGTAGCGAAAAAAATCCCATAGACTTAACATTGGGAAAAATGTAAAAAACATTTAACAAGTCATAACTCTAAGCGAGGATTTCGTAGAAACTTGTGTGTCACCACATTTGAAGAGGCTGACAGGCCCTTTAAGATGACACATCGCAATGGGGTGTGAGTTGTACCCCTGGGGTGCAGGAGCTGCCTAAATTTGCCCCATTGACTTACTATGGGGAGGGACGTCCCATAAAACTCATGTGTTTCTCTTACTATGGGAAATTGCATAGGGATTTTGAATTGACCATAGCTCTGGCTCACAGTGTCTCAGAGACAAGGGGGTGGGCTCAATTTACTCAGACAGCCAATCACTATCTCAGGATGATTGTCAACCTATGAAGCCACGCCCTAGCAACCATTTAGAGCTCCCTAGCAACTGATCCCATAGACTACCATTGAAAGAGATCAAAGGGATATCTTTGGATAGAAGTGACATAGAAACACGAGGGTGGGTTTGTTTGACTCTGGGCATCAACAGCCAATCATAAATCACCGTCAACACTTCCTAGCCACGCCCTAGCAACCATTATCAAGCAGCCTAGCAACCGTTTTACAAGACCTATATCTCTGCCTCAGAACATCATAGAAGCATGGGGGTTGGTTTATATCATTCATACTGACAAGCAGCCTTTGGAGTATCATCATTGGATGCTGCCAAGCCACTCCATAGCAACCAAACAGAGTACCCTAGCAACCGTATAACAAGACCTATATCTCTGCATCAGAACATCGTAGAGACATGGGGGTTGGTTTATATCATTCATACTGACAAGCAGTATCATAATTGAATGTTGCCAAAACATTCCATAGCAACCAACCAGAGTTCCCTAGCAACCGTTTACCAAGACCTATATCTCTGCATCAGAACATCGTACAGACATGGGGGTTGGTTTATATCATTCATACTGACAAGCAGTATCATCATTGGATGCTGCCAAGCCCCCTTAGCAACCAAACAGAGTACCCTAGCAACCATATACCAAGACCTATATCTCTGCTTCAGAACATCATAGAGACATGGGGGCTGGTTTATATCATTCATACAGACAAGCAGTATCATCATTGGATGCTGCCAAGCCCCCTTAGCAACCAAACAGAGTACCCTAGCAACCATATACCAAGACCTATATCTCTATCTCAGAACATCATAGAGACATGGGGGTTGGTTTATATCATTCATACAGACAAGCAGTATCATCATTGGATGCTGCCAAGCCCCCCTAGCAACCAAAAAGAGTACCCTAGCAACCGTGTACCAAGACCTATATCTCTGCTTCGGAACATCGTAGAGACATGGGGGTTGGTTTATATCATTCATACAGACAAGCAGTATCATCATTCGATGCTGCCAAGCCCCCCTAGCAACCAAACAGAGTACCCTAGCAACCGTATACCAAGACCTATATCTCTGCTTCAGAACATCATAGAGGCATGGGGGTTGGTTTATATCATTCATACAGACAAGCAGTATCATCATTGGATGCTGCCAAACCCCTCCATAGCAACCAAACAGAGTACCCTAGCAACCGTTTACCAAGACCTATATCTCTGCCTCAGAACATCCTAGAGACATGGGGGTTGGTTTATATCATTCATACAGACAAGCAGTATCATCATTGGATGCTGCCAAGCCCCTCCATAGCAACCAAACAGAGTACCCTAGCAACCGTTTACAAGGACCTATATCTCTGCATCAGAACATCGTAGAGGCATGGGGGTTGGGTCTTTTGACTCAGTCTGGCAAATAGTCTTTAAATGTCACCCCATAAATTGTATAGCCACTCCATAGCAACCATATAGAGTACCCTAGCAACCGTACAAACACATGAATAGGACATATCTCAGCTCCACAACATCGTACAGACTTGGGGGTGGCCTCTTTGGTTTCGGGTGAGAATCCAGTACACACAACATAGCATCCGAGAGGATTTTTTTGCCACGGCAAGCACCACTCACATTTTCTTCAGGAAATGTACATTCTAGTTAGTGGTGCTTGCGTAGCAAGGCATCACTATTACTATCTAGCCCCAGAACGAGTTTTAGTGATGCCTTGCGCAGCAAGGCATCACCATCACTCTCAAACATACCTATTAGTGTTGCTTGTGAAGCAATGCATCAATATTGTTATTCTCCATACTTATTAATATTAGTGGGGCTTGCGTAGCAAGCCCTAAATATTAATATCTCACCCCATATCGGTTTATTTTTATTATTCTTATTCCGGACAACATTTTGTCCCGCTACTCCTCCCACAGTTTTTGTCACAGACCCATGAATGAGGTGTCAAAACGTGCGGCTTAATCGGGAATGGTGTGCTATATCTTTTCTAAGGGGTCGGGGGTGCGGTGTTCGCCCCAGGGGCGAAAAAGTAGCGAAAAAAATCCCATAGACTTAACATTGGGAAAAATGTAAAAAAAAATTAACAAGTCATAACTCTAAGCGAGGATTTCGTAGAAACTCGTGGGTCACCACATTTGAAGAGGCTGACAGGCCCTGTAAGATGACACATCGCAAAGGGGTGTGAGTTGTACCCCTGGGGTGCAGGAGCTGCCTAAATTTGCCCCATTGACTTACTATGGGGAGGGACGTCCCATAAAACGCATGCGTTTCTCTTACTATGGGAAATTGCATAGGGATTTTGTATTGACCATAGCTCTGGCTCACAGTGTCTCAGAGACAAGGGGGTGGGCTCAATTTACTCAGACAGCCAATCACTATCTCAGGATGATTGTCAACATATGAAGCCACGCCCTAGCAACCATTTAGAGCTCCCTAGCAACTGATCCCATAGACTTCCATTGAAAGAGATCAAAGGGATATCTTTGGATAGAAGTGTCATAGAAACACGAGGGTGGGTTTGTTTGACTCGGGGCATCAACAGCCAATCACAAATCACCTTCAATACTTCCTAGCCACGCCCTAGCAACCATTATCAAGCAGCCTAGCAACCGTTAATCACGACCTATATCTCTGCCTCAGAACATCATAGAGGCATGGGGGTTGGTTTATATCATTCATACTGACAAGCAGCCTTTGGAGTATTGTCATTGGATGCTGCCAAGCCACTCCATAGCAACCAAACAGAGTACCTTAGCAACCGTTTACCAAGACATATATCTCTGCTTCAGAACATCGTAGAGACATGGGGCTTGGTTTATATCATTCATACAGACAAGCAGTATCATCATTGGATGCTGCCAAGCCCCCCTAGCAACCAAACAGAGTACCCTAGCAACCGTATACCAAGACCTATATCTCTGCTTCAGAACATCGTAGAGACATGGGGCTTGGTTTATATCATTCATACAGACAAGCAGTATCATCATTGGATGCTGCCAAGCCCCCCTAGCAACCAAACAGAGTACCCTAGCAACCGTATACCAACACCTATATCTCTGCTTCGGAACATCGTAGAGACATGGGGGTTGGTTTATATCATTCATACAGACAAGCAGTATCATCATTGGATGCTGCCAAGCCCCCCTAGCAACCAAACAGAGTACCCTAGCAACCGTATACCAAGACCTATATCTCTGCTTCAGAACATCATAGAGGCATGGGGGTTGGTTTATATCATTCATACAGACAAGCAGTATCATCATTGGATGCTGCCAAACCCCTCCATAGCAACCAAACAGAGTACCCTAGCAACCGTTTACCAAGACCTATATCTCTGCCTCAGAACATCCTAGAGACATGGGGGTTGGTTTATATCATTCATACAGACAAGCAGTATCATCATTGGATGCTGCCAAGCCCCTCCATAGCAACCAAACAGAGTACCCTAGCAACCGTTTACAAGGACCTATATCTCTGCATCAGAACATCGTAGAGGCATGGGGGTTGGGTCTTTTGACTCAGACTGGCAAATAGTCTTTAAATGTCACCCCATAAATTGTATAGCCACTCCATAGCAACCATATAGAGTACCCTAGCAACCGTACAAACACATGAATAGGACATATCTCAGCTTCACAACATCGTACAGACTTGGGGGTGGCCTCTTTTTTTTCGGGTGAGAATCCAGTACACACAACATAGCATCCGAGAGGATTTTTTTGCCACGGCAAGCACCACTCACATTTTCTTCAGGAAATGTACATTCTAGTTAGTGGTGCTTGCGTAGCAAGGCATCACTATTACTATCTAGCCCGAAAACGGTTTTAGTGATGCCTTGCGAAGCAAGGCATCACCATCACTCTCAAACATACATATTAGTGTTGCTTGTGAAGCAATGCATCAATATTGTTATTCTCCATATTTTTATTATTAGTGGGGCTTGCGTAGCAAGCCATAAAAATATTTAGATCGGTTTATTATTATTATTCTTATTCTTATTCCGGACAACATTTTGTCCCGCTACTCCTCCCACAGTTTTTGTCACAGACCCATGAATGAGGTGTCAAAACGTGCGGCTTATTCGGGAATGGTGTGCTATATCTTTTCTAAGGGGTCGGGGGTGCGGTGTTCGCCCCAGGGGCGAAAAAGTAGCGAAAAAAATCCCATAGACTTAACATTGCGAAAATTTTTAACGACTCATAACTCTGAGCGAGGATTTCGTAGAAACTCGTGTGTCACCACATTTGAAGAGGCTGGCAGGCCCTGTAAGATGACACATCGCAATGGGGTATAAGTTGTACCCCTGGGGCGCTAGAGCTCCCCAAATTTCCTCAAATTTCCCCATTGACTTATAATGGGGAGGGACGTCCCATTAAACGCATGTGTTTCTCTTACAATGGGAAATTGCATAGGGATTTTGTATTGACCATAGCTCTGGCTCACAGTGTCTCAGAGACAAGGGGGTGGGCTCAATTTACTCAGACAGCCAATCACTATCTCAGGATGATTGTCAACCTATGAAGCCACGCCCTAGCAACCATTTAGAGCTCCCTAGCAACTGATCCCATAGACTTCCATTGAAAGAGATCAAAGGGATATCTTTGGATAGAAGTGTCAGAGAAACATGAAGGTGGGTTTGTTTGACTCGGGGCATCAACAGCCAATCACAAATCACCTTCAACTCTTCCTAGCCACGCCCTAGCAACCATTATCAAGCAGCCTAGCAACCGTTAATCACGACCTATATCTCTGCCTCAGAACATCATAGAGGCATGGGGGTTGGTTTATATCATTCATACTGACAAGCAGCCTTTGGAGTATTGTCATTGGATGCTGCCAAGCCACTCCATAGCAACCAAACAGAGTACCTTAGCAACCGTTTACCAAGACCTATATCTCTCCCTCAGAACATCATACAGACATGGGGGTTGGTTTATATCATTCATACTGACAAGCAGTATCATCATTGGATGCTGCCAAGCCCCCCTAGCAACCAAACAGAGTACCCTAGCAACCGTATACTAAGACCTATATTTCTGCTTCGGAACATCGTAGAGACATGGGGGTTGGTTTATATCATTCATACAGACAAGCTGTATCATCATTGGATGCTGCCAAGCCCCCCTAGCAACCAAACAGAGTACCCTAGCAACCGTATACCAAGACCTATATCTCTGCTTCAGAACATCATAGAGGCATGGGGGTTGGTTTACATCATTCATACAGACAAGCAGTATCATCATTGGATGCTGCCAAGTCCCCTTAGCAACCAAACAGAGTACCCTAGCAACCATATACCAAGACCTATATCTCTGCTTCAGAACATCATAGAGACATGGGGGTTGGTTTATATCATTCATACAGACACGCAGTATCATTATTGGATGCTGCCAAGCCCCCCTAGCAACCAAACAGAGTACCCTAGCAACCGTATACCAAGACCTATATCTCTGCTTCGGAACATCGTAGAGACATGGGGGTTGGTTTATATCATTCATACAGACAAGCAGTATCATCATTGGATGCTGCCAAGTCCCCTTAGCAACCAAACAGAGTACCCTAGCAACCGTATACCAAGACCTATATCTCTGCTTCAGAACATCATAGAGACATGGGGGTTGGTTTATATCATTCATACAGACACGCAGTATCATCATTGGATGCTGCCAAGCCCCCCTAGCAACCAAACAGAGTACCCTAGCAACCGTATACCAAGACCTATATCTCTGCTTCGGAACATCGTAGAGACATGGGGGTTGGTTTATATCATTCATACAGACAAGCAGTATCATCATTGGATGCTGCCAAGCCCCCCTAGCAACCAAACAGAGTACCCTAGCAACCGTATACCAAGACCTATATCTCTGCTTCGGAACATCGTAGAGACATGGGGGTTGGTTTATATCATTCATACAGACAAGCAGTATCATCATTGGATGCTGCCAAGCCCCCTTAGCAACCAAAAAGAGTACCCTAGCAACCATATACCAAGACCTATATCTCTGCCTCAGAACATCATAGAGACATGGGGGTTGGTTTATATCATTCATTATGACAAGCAGTATCATCATTGGATGCTGCCAAGCCCCCCTAGCAACCAAACAGAATACCCTAGCAACCGTATACCAAGACCTATATCTCTGCTTCGGAACATCGTAGAGACATGGGGGTTGGTTTATATCATTCATAAAGACAAGCAGTATCATCATTGGATGCTGCCAAACCCCTCCATAGCAACCAAACAGAGTACCCTAGCAACCGTTTACAAGGACCTATATCTCTGCATCAGAACATCGTAGAGGCATGGGGGTTGGGTCTTTTGACTCAGACTGGCAAATAGTCTTTAAATGTCACCCCATAAATTGTATAGCCACTCCATAGCAACCATATAGAGTACCCTAGCAACCGTACAAACACATGAATAGGACATATCTCAGCTCCACAACATCGTACAGACTTGGGGGTGGCCTCTTTTGTTTCGGGTGAGAATCCAGTACACACAACATAGCATCCGAGAGGATTTTTTTGCCACGGCAAGCACCACTCACATTTTCTTCAGGAAATGTACATTCTAGTTAGTGGTGCTTGCGTAGCAAGGCATCACTATTACTATCTTGCCCCAGAACGGTTTTAGTGATGCCTTGCGCAGCAAGGCATCACCATCACTCTCAAACATACTTATTAGTGGGCCTTGCGAAGCAAGGCATCAATATTGTTATTCTCCATACTTATTAATATTCGTGGGGCTTGTTTAGCAAGGCGTATATATACTATGTAACCCAGGAACGGTTTATTATTATACTTATTATAGATTCCGGACACTTTTTCGGCGCGCTTCTCCTCCCACAAATTTTGTCACAGACCCATGAATGAGGCGTCAAATCGACCGCCTTATACGGGAATGGTGTGCTATATCTTTTCTAAGGGATCGGGGGTGCGATGTTCGCCCCAGGGGCGAAAAAGTAGCCGAAAAGTCAATGGGATTTAACATTGCGGAAACTTTGACCCCTCATAACTCAGAGCGAGGATTTCGGAGAAATTAGTGTGTCACCACATTTGAAGAGGCTGGCAGGCCCTGTAAGATGACACATCTCAATGGGGTATAAGTTGTACCCCTGGGGCGCTAGAGCTCCCCAAATTTCCTCAAATTTCCCCATTGACTTATAATGGAGAGGGGACGTCCCATTAAATGCATGTGTTTCTCTTACAATGGGAAATTGCATAGGGATTTTGTATTGACCATAGCTCTGGCACACAGTGTCTCAGAGACAAGGGGGTGGGCTCAATTTACTCAGACAGCCAATCACTATCTCAGGATGATTGTCAACTTATGAAGCCACGCCCTAGCAACCATTTAGAGCTCCCTAGCAACTAATCCCATAGACTTCCATTGAAAGAGATCAAAGGGATATCTTGGGATAGAAGTGTCATAGAAACACGAGGGTGGGTTTGTTTGACTCTGGGCATCAACAGCCAATCATAAATCACCATCAACACTTCCTAGCCACGCCCTAACAACCATTATCAAGCAGCCTAGCAACCGTTTAGCAACACCAATATCTCTGCCTCAGAACATCATAGAGGCATGGGGGTTGGTTTATATCATTCATACTGACAAGCAGCCTTTGGAGTATTGTCATTGGATGCTGCCAAGCCACTCCATAGCAACCAAACAGAGTACCTTAGCAACCGTTTACCAAGACCTATATCTCCGCCTCAGAACATCATACAGACATGGGGGTTGGTTTATATCATTCATACTTACAAGCAGTATCATCACTGGATGCTGCCATGCCACTCCATAGCAACCAAAAAGACTACCCTAGCAACCGTTTACCAAGACTTATATCTCAGCCTCAGAACATCATACAGACATGGGGGTAGGTTTATATCATTCATTATGACAAGCAGTATCATCATTGGATGCTGCCAAGCCCCCCTAGCAACCAAACAGAGTACCCTAGCAACCGTTTACCAAGACCTATATCTCTGCCTCGGAACATCGTAGAGACATGGGGGTTGGTTTATATCATTCATACAGACAAGCAGTATCATCATTGGATGCTGCCAAGCCCCCCTAGCAACCAAACAGAGTACCCTAGCAACCGTATACCAAGACCTATATCTCTGCTTCAGAACATCATAGAGGCATGGGGGTTGGTTTATATCATTCATACAGACAAGCAGTATCATCATTGGATGCTGCCAAGCCCCCCTAGCAACCAAACAGAGTACCCTAGCAACCGTATACCAAGACCTATATCTCTGCTTCAGAACATCATAGAGGCATGGGGGTTGGTTTATATCATTCATACAGACAAGCAGTATCATCATTGGATGCTGCCAAGCCCCCTTAGCAACCAAACAGAGTACCCTAGTAACCATATACCAAGACCTATATCTCTGCCTCAGAACATCATAGAGACATGGGGGTTGGTTTATATCATTCATACAGACAAGCAGTATCATCATTGGATGATGCCAAGCCCCCCTAGCAACCAAACAGAGTACCCTAGCAACCGTATACCAAGACCTATATCTCTGCTTCGGAACATCGTAGAGACATGGGGGTTGGTTTATATCATTCATACAGACAAGCAGTATCATCATTGGATGCTGCCAAGCCCCCCTAGCAACCAAACAGAGTACCCTAGCAACCGTATACCAAGACCTATATCTCTGCTTCAGAACATCATAGAGGCATGGGGGTTGGTTTATATCATTCATACAGACAAGCAGTATCATCATTGGATGCTGCCAAACCCCTCCATAGCAACCAAACAGAGTACCCTAGCAACCGTTTACCAAGACCTATATCTCTGCCTCAGAACATCCTAGAGACATGGGGGTTGGTTTATATCATTCATACAGACAAGCAGTATCATCATTGGATGCTGCCAAGCCCCTCCATAGCAACCAAACAGAGTACCTAGCAACCGTTTACAAGGACCTATATCTCTGCATCAGAACATCGTAGAGGCATGGGGGTTGGGTCTTTTGACTCAGACTGGCAAATAGTCTTTAAATGTCACCCCATAAATTGTATAGCCACTCCATAGCAACCATATAGAGTACCCTAGCAACCGTACAAACACATAAATAGGACATATCTCAGCTCCACAACATCGTACAGACTTGGGGGTGGCCTCTTTTGTTTCGGGTGAGAATCCAGTACACACAACATAGCATCCGAGAGGATTTTTTTGCCACGGCAAGCACCACTCACATTTTCTTCAGGAAATGTACATTCTAGTTAGTGGTGCTTGCGTAGCAAGGCATCACTATTACTATCTAGCCCGAAAACGGTTTTAGTGATGCCTTGCGAAGCAAGGCATCACCATCACTCTCAAACATACATATTAGTGTTGCTTGTGAAGCAATGCATCAATATTGCTATTCTCCATATTTTTATTATTAATGGTGCTTGCGTAGCAAGCCATAAATATTATTTAGAACGGTTTATTATTATTCATCTTTATCTTATTCTTATTCCGGACAACATTTTGTCCCGCTACTCCTCCCACAGTTTTTGTCACAGACCCATGAATGAGGTGTCAAAACGTGCGGCTTAATCGGGAATGGTGTGCTATATCTTTTCTAAGGGGTCGGGGGTGCGGTGTTCGCCCCAGGGGCGAAAAAGTAGCGAAAAAAATCCCATAGACTTAACATTGCGAAAATTTTTAACGAGTCATAACTCAGAGCGAGGATTTCGTAGAAACTTGTGTGTCACCACATTTGAAGAGGCTGGCAGACCCTTTAAGATGACACATCGCAATGGGGTATAAGTTGTACCCCTGGGGCGCTAGAGCTCCCCAAATTTCCCCATTGACTTATAATGGGGAGGGACGTCCCATTAAACGCATGTGTTTCTCTTACAATGGGAACTTGCATAGGGATTTTGTATTGACCACAGCTCTGGCTCACAGTGTCTCAGAGACAAGGGGGTGGGCTCAATTTACTCAGACAGCCAATCACTATCTCAGGATCATTGTGAACCTATGAAGCCACGCCCTAGCAACCATTTAGAGCTCCCTAGCAACTGATCCCATAGACTTCCATTGAAAGAGATCAAAGGGATATCTTTGGATAGAAGTGTCATAGAAACATGAAGGTGGGTTTGTTTGACTCGGGGCATCAACAGCCAATCACAAATCACCTTCAATTCTTCCTAGCCACGCCCTAGCAACCATTATCAAGCAGCCTAGCAACCGTTAATCACGACCTATATCTCTGCCTCAGAACATCATAGAGGCATGGGGGTTGGTTTATATCATTCATACTGACAAGCAGCCTTTGGAGTATTGTCATTGGATGCTGCCAAGCCACTCCATAGCAACCAAACAGAGTACCTTAGCAACCGTTTACCAAGACCTATATCTCTGCCTCAGAACATCATACAGACATGGGGGTTGGTTTATATCATTCATACTGACAAGCAGTATCATCATTGGATGCTGCCATGCCACTCCATAGCAACCAAACAGAGTACCCTAGCAACCGTATACCAAGACCTATATCTCTGCTTCAGAACATCATAGAGGCATGGGGGTTGGTTTATATCATTCATACAGACAAGCAGTATCATCATTGGATGCTGCCAAGGCCCCTTAGCAACCAAACAGAGTACCCTAGCAACCGTATACCAAGACCTATATCTCTGCTTCAGAACATCATAGAGGCATGGGGGTTGGTTTATATCATTCATACAGACAAACAGTATCATCATTGGATGCTGCCAAACCCCTCCATAGCAACCAAACCGAGTACCCTAGCAACCGTTTACCAAGACATATATCTCTGCCTCAGAACATCCTAGAGACATGGGGGTTGGTTTATATCATTCATACAGACAAGCAGTATCATCATTGGATGCTGCCAAGCCCCTCCATAGCAACCAAACAGAGTACCCTAGCAACCGTTTACAAGGACCTATATCTCTGCTTCAGAACATCGTAGAGGCATGGGGGTTGGGTCTTTTGACTCAGACTGGCAAATAGTCTTTAAATGTCACCCCATAAATTGTATAGCCACTCCATAGCAACCATATAGAGTACCCTAGCAACCGTACAAACACATGAATAGGACATATCTCAGCTCCACAACATCGTACAGACTTGGGGGTGGCCTCTTTTGTTTCGGGTGAGAATCCAGTACACACAACATAGCATCCGAGAGGATTTTTTTGCCACGGCAAGCACCACTCACATTTTCTTCAGGAAATGTACATTCTAGTGTTGTGATTACTATTCACTTTTACGAAACTTCGGCGTGCTACTCCTCCGGCACCGTTTGTCGTAGACCCATGAATGAGGTGTCAAATCGTGCGACTTATTGAGGAGAGGTGTGCTATATCTCTTCTAAGCGATCGGGTGTATGATGTTAGTTTTCGGCGGGAAAAAAATCATCCCAATCAAGTCCCCATTGACTTAACATGGAGAAGAGGTTTATGTGATCATATCTCCGCATCAGAACATCACAGAGACTTGGGGCTGGTCTCATTTCAATCGGCCTATCAAGCAGCTAATAACTAGTGACATTCAAACTTCATAGCCACGCCCTAGCAACCAGCTACAGCACCCTAGCAACCATATATCAACATTAACAAGCCATATCTCAGCCCCAGAACATCGTACAGACATGAGGGTGGTCTCTTTTGACTCAGACTGGCCAATATTCTTTAAATATCAAACCATAAACTGTATAGCCACACCCTAGTAACCATTTACAGTACCCTAGTAACCGTACAAACACATGAATAAGCCATATCTCAGCCCCAGAACATCCTACAGACATGTTTTTTGCCTTTTTTGCATTATCCGGGTGGCGAATTTTGCCACGGCAAGCACCACTCACATTTTCTTCAGGAAATGTACATTCTAGTTAGTGGTGCTTGCGTAGCAAGGCATCACTATTACTATCTAGCCCGAAAACGGTTTTAGTGATGCCTTGCGAAGCAAGGCATCACCATCACTCTCAAACATACATATTAGTGTTGCTTGTGAAGCAATGCATCAATATTGTTATTCTCCATATTTTTATTATTAGTGGGGCTTGCGTAGCAAGCCATAAAAATATTTAGATCGGTTTATTATTATTATTCTTATTCTTATTCCGGACAACATTTTGTCCCGCTACTCCTCCCACAGTTTTTGTCACAGACCCATGAATGAGGTGTCAAAACGTGCGGCTTATTCGGGAATGGTGTGCTATATCTTTTCTAAGGGGTCGGGGGTGCGGTGTTCGCCCCAGGGGCGAAAAAGTAGCGAAAAAAATCCCATAGACTTAACATTGCGAAAATTTTTAACGACTCATAACTCTGAGCGAGGATTTCGTAGAAACTCGTGTGTCACCACATTTGAAGAGGCTGGCAGGCCCTGTAAGATGACACATCGCAATGGGGTATAAGTTGTACCCCTGGGGCGCTAGAGCTCCCCAAATTTCCTCAAATTTCCCCATTGACTTATAATGGGGAGGGACGTCCCATTAAACGCATGTGTTTCTCTTACAATGGGAAATTGCATAGGGATTTTGTATTGACCATAGCTCTGGCTCACAGTGTCTCAGAGACAAGGGGGTGGGCTCAATTTACTCAGACAGCCAATCACTATCTCAGGATGATTGTCAACCTATGAAGCCACGCCCTAGCAACCATTTAGAGCTCCCTAGCAACTGATCCCATAGACTTCCATTGAAAGAGATCAAAGGGATATCTTTGGATAGAAGTGTCAGAGAAACATGAAGGTGGGTTTGTTTGACTCGGGGCATCAACAGCCAATCACAAATCACCTTCAACTCTTCCTAGCCACGCCCTAGCAACCATTATCAAGCAGCCTAGCAACCGTTAATCACGACCTATATCTCTGCCTCAGAACATCATAGAGGCATGGGGGTTGGTTTATATCATTCATACTGACAAGCAGCCTTTGGAGTATTGTCATTGGATGCTGCCAAGCCACTCCATAGCAACCAAACAGAGTACCTTAGCAACCGTTTACCAAGACCTATATCTCTCCCTCAGAACATCATACAGACATGGGGGTTGGTTTATATCATTCATACTGACAAGCAGTATCATCATTGGATGCTGCCAAGCCCCCCTAGCAACCAAACAGAGTACCCTAGCAACCGTATACTAAGACCTATATTTCTGCTTCGGAACATCGTAGAGACATGGGGGTTGGTTTATATCATTCATACAGACAAGCAGTATCATCATTGGATGCTGCCAAGCCCCCCTAGCAACCAAACAGAGTACCCTAGCAACCGTATACCAAGACCTATATCTCTGCTTCAGAACATCATAGAGGCATGGGGGTTGGTTTACATCATTCATACAGACAAGCAGTATCATCATTGGATGCTGCCAAGTCCCCTTAGCAACCAAACAGAGTACCCTAGCAACCATATACCAAGACCTATATCTCTGCTTCAGAACATCATAGAGACATGGGGGTTGGTTTATATCATTCATACAGACACGCAGTATCATTATTGGATGCTGCCAAGCCCCCCTAGCAACCAAACAGAGTACCCTAGCAACCGTATACCAAGACCTATATCTCTGCTTCGGAACATCGTAGAGACATGGGGGTTGGTTTATATCATTCATACAGACAAGCAGTATCATCATTGGATGCTGCCAAGTCCCCTTAGCAACCAAACAGAGTACCCTAGCAACCGTATACCAAGACCTATATCTCTGCTTCAGAACATCATAGAGACATGGGGGTTGGTTTATATCATTCATACAGACACGCAGTATCATCATTGGATGCTGCCAAGCCCCCCTAGCAACCAAACAGAGTACCCTAGCAACCGTATACCAAGACCTATATCTCTGCTTCGGAACATCGTAGAGACATGGGGGTTGGTTTATATCATTCATAAAGACAAGCAGTATCATCATTGGATGCTGCCAAACCCCTCCATAGCAACCAAACAGAGTACCCTAGCAACCGTTTACAAGGACCTATATCTCTGCATCAGAACATCGTAGAGGCATGGGGGTTGGGTCTTTTGACTCAGACTGGCAAATAGTCTTTAAATGTCACCCCATAAATTGTATAGCCACTCCATAGCAACCATATAGAGTACCCTAGCAACCGTACAAACACATGAATAGGACATATCTCAGCTCCACAACATCGTACAGACTTGGGGGTGGCCTCTTTTGTTTCGGGTGAGAATCCAGTACACACAACATAGCATCCGAGAGGATTTTTTTGCCACGGCAAGCACCACTCACATTTTCTTCAGGAAATGTACATTCTAGTTAGTGGTGCTTGCGTAGCAAGGCATCACTATTACTATCTTGCCTCAGAACGGTTTTAGTGATGCCTTGCGAAGCAAGGCATCACCATCACTCTCAAACATACTTATTAGTGTGCCTTGCGAAGCAAGGCATCAATATTGTCATTCTCCATACTTATTAATATTCGTGGAGCTTGTTTAGCAAGGCGTATATATACTATGTAACCCAGGAATGGCTTATTATTATTCTTCTTCTTCTGGACACTTTTTCGGCGCGCTTCTCCTCCCACAAATTTTGTCACAGACCCATGAATGAGGCGTCAAATCGACCGGCCTATACGGGAATGGTGTGCTATATCTTTTCTAAGGGATCGGGGGTGCGATGTTCGCCCCAGGGGCGTAAAAGTAACCGAAAAGTCAATGGGATTTAACATTGCGGAGACTTTGACCCCTCATAGCTCTGAGCGAGGATTTCGGAGAAACTCGTGTGTCACCACATCTGAAGAGGCTGGCAGGCCCTGTAAGATGACACATCGCAATGGGGTGTGAGTTGTACCCCTGGGGCGCTAGAGCTCCCCAAATTTCCTCAAATTTCCCCATTGACTTATAATGGGGAGGGACGTCCCATTAAACGCATGTGTTTCTCTTACAATGGGAAATTGCATAGGGATTTTGTATTGACCACAGCTCTGGCTCACAGTGTCTCAGAGACAAGGGGGTGGGCTCAATTTACTCAGAGAGCCAATCACTATCTCAGGATCATTGTGAACCTATGAAGCCACGCCCTAGCAACCATTTACAGCTCCCTAGCAACTGATCCCATAGACTTCCATTGAAAGAGATCAAAGTGATATCTTTGGAAAGAAGTGTCACAGAAACACGAGGGTGGGTTTGTTTGACTCGGGGCATCAACAGCCAATCACAAATCACCGTCAACACTTCCTAGCCACGCCCTAGCAACCATTATCAAGCAGCCTAGCAACCGTTTACCAAGACCTATATCTCTGCCTCAGAACATCATAGAAACATGGGGGTTGGTTTATATCATTCATACTGACAAGCAGCCTTTGGATTATTGTCATTGGATGATGCCAAGCCACTCCATAGCAACCAAACAAAGCACCCTAGCAACCGTTTACCAAGACCTATATCTCTGCATCAGAACATCGTAAAGACATGGGGGTTGGTTTATATCATTCATACTGACAAGCAGTATCATCATTGGATGCTGCCAAGCCACTCCATAGCAACCAAACAGAGTACCCTAGCAACCGTTTACCAAGACCTATATCTCTGCATCAGAACATAATAGAGGCCTGGGGGTTGGTTTATATCATTCATACAGACAAGCAGTATCATCATTGGATGCTGCCAAGCCCCCCTAGCAACCAAACAGAGTACCCTAGCAACCATATACCAAGACCTATATCTCTGCTTCAGAACATCATAGAGACATGGGGGTTGGTTTATATCATTCATACAGACAAGCAGTATCATCATTCGATGCTGCCAAGCCCCCTTAGCAACCAAACAGAGTACCCTAGCAACCATATACCAAGACCTATATCTCTGCCTCAGAACATCATAGAGACATGGGGGTTGGTTTATATCATTCATACAGACAAGCAGTATCATCATTGGATGCTGCCAAGCCCCCCTAGCAACCAAACAGAGTACCCTAGCAACCGTATACCAAGACCTATATCTCTGCTTCAGAACATCATAGAGGCATGGGGGTTGGTTTATATCATTCATACAGACAAGCAGTATCATCATTGGATGCTGCCAAACCCCTCCATAGCAACCAAACAGAGTACCCTAGCAACCGTTTACCAAGACCTATATCTCTGCCTCAGAACATCCTAGAGACATGGGGGTTGGTTTATATCATTCATACAGACAAGCAGTATAACCATTGGATGCTGCCAAGCCCCCCTAGCAACCAAACAGAGTACCCTAGCAACCGTATACCAAGACCTATATCTCTGCTTCGGAACATCGTAGAGACATGGGGGTTGGTTTATATCATTCATACAGACAAGCAGTATCATCATTGGATGCTGCCAAGCCCCCCTAGCAACCAAACAGAGTACCCTAGCAACCGTATACCAAGACCTATATCTCTGCTTCAGAACATCATAGAGGCATGGGGGTTGGTTTATATCATTCATACAGACAAGCAGTATCATCATTGGATGCTGCCAAGCCCCTCCATAGCAACCAAACAGAGTACCCTAGCAACCGTTTACAAGGACCTATATCTCTGCATCAGAACATCGTAGAGGCATGGGGGTTGGGTCTTTTGACTCAGACTGGCAAATAGTCTTTAAATGTCACCCCATAAATTGTATAGCCACTCCATAGCAACCATATAGAGTACCCTAGCAACCGTACAAACACATGAATAGGACATATCTCAGCTCCACAACATCGTACAGACTTGGGGGTGGCCTCTTTTGTTTCGGGTGAGAATCCAGTACACACAACATAGCATCCGAGAGGATTTTTTTGCCACGGCAAGCACCACTCACATTTTCTTCAGGAAATGTACATTCTAGTGTTGTGATTACTATTCACCTTGACGAAACTTTGGCGTGCTACTCCTCCGGCACCGTTTGTCGTAGACCCATGAATGAGGTGTCAAATCGTGCGACTTTTTGAGGAGAGGTGTGCTATATCTCTTCTAAGCGATCGGGTGTATGATGTTATTTTTCGGCGGGAAAAAAATCGTCCCAATCAAGTCCCCATTGACTTAACATGGAGAAGAGGTTTATGTGATCATATCTCCGCCTCAGAACATCACATAGACTTGGGGCTGGTCTCATTTGAATCGGCCTATCAAGCAGCTAATAACTAGTGACATTCAAACTTCATAGCCACGCCCTAGCAACCAGCTACAGCACCCTAGCAACCATATATCAACATTAACAATCCATATCTCAGCCCCAGAACATCGTACAGACATGAGGGTGGTCTCTTTTGACTCAGACTGGCCATTATTCTTTAAATATAAAACCATAAACTGTATAGCCACACCCTAGTAACCATTTACAGTACCCTAGTAACCGTACAAACACATGAATAAGCCATATCTCAGCCCCAGAACATCCTACAGACATGTTGCTTGGCTTTTTTGCATTATCCGAGAGGATTTTTTTGCCACTGCAAGCACCACTCACATTTTCTTCAGGAAATGTACATTCTAGTGTTGTGATTACTATTCACCTTGACGAAACTTTGGCGCGCTACTCCTCCGGCACCGTTTCTCGTAGACCCATGAATGAGGTGTCAAATCGTGCGACTTATTGAGGAGAGGTGTGCTATATCTCTTCTAAGCGATCGGGTGTATGATGTTAGTTTTCGGCGGGAAAAACATCGTCCCAATCAAGTCCCCATTGACTTAACATGGAGAAGAGGTTTATGTGATCATATCTCCGCCTCAGAACATCACAGACACTTGGGGCTGGTCTCATTTGAATCGGCCTATCAAGCAGCTATTAACTAGTGACATTCAAACTTCATAGCCACGCCCTAGCAACCAGCTACAGCGCCCTAGCAACAATATATCAACATTTACAAGCCATATCTCAGCCCCAGAACATCGTACAGACATGAGGGTGGTCTCTTTTGACTCAGACTGGCCAATATTCTTTAAATATCAAACCATAAACTGTATAGCCACACCCTAGTAACCATTTACAGTACCCTAGTAACCGTACAAACACATGAATAAGCCATATCTCAGCCCCAGAACATCCTACAGACATGTTTCTTAGCTTTTTTTGCATCCCAGTAGCATCCGAGAGGATTTTTTTGCCACGGCAAGCACCACTCACATTTTCTTCAGGAAATGTACATTCTAGTTAGTGGTGCTTGCGTAGCAAGGCATCACTATTACTATCTAGCCCGAAAACGGTTTTAGTGATGCCTTGCGAAGCAAGGCATCACCATCACTCTCAAACATACATATTAGTGTTGCTTGTGAAGCAATGCATCAATATTGTTATTCTCCATATTTTTATTATTAATGGTGCTTGCGTAGCAAGCCATAAATATTATTAGAACGGTTTATTATTATTCTTATTATTTCACACTACATTTCGGCGCGCTACTCCTCCCACATTTTTTGTCACAGACCCATGAATGAGGTGTCAAAACGTGCGGCCTAATCGGGAATGGTGTGCTATATCTTTTCTAAGGGGTCGGGGGTGCGGTGTTCGCCCCAGGGGCGAAAAAGTAGCGAAAAAAATCCCATAGACTTAACATTGGGAAAAATGCAAAAAAAATTTAACAAGTCATAACTCTAAGCGAGGATTTCGTAGAAACTCGTGGGTCACCACATTTGAAGAGGCTGACAGGCCCTGTAAGATGACACATCGCAATGGGGTGTGAGTTGTACCCCTGGGGTGCAGGAGCTGCCTAAATTTGCCCCATTGACTTACTATGGGGAGGGACGTCCCATAAAACTCATGTGTTTCTCTTACAATGGGAAATTGCATAGGGATTTTGTATTGACCACAGCTCTGGCTCACAGTGTCTCAGAGACAAGGGGGTGGGCTCAATTTACTCAGACAGCCAATCACTATCTCAGGATGATTGTCAACCTATGAAGCCACGCCCTAGCAACCATTTACAGCTCCCTAGCAACTGATCCCATAGACTTCCATTGAAAGAGATCAAAGGGATATCTTTGGATAGAAGTGTCACAGAAACACGAGGGTGGGTTTGTTTGACTCGGGGCATCAACAGCCAATCATAAATCACCGTCAACACTTCCTAGCCACGCCCTAGCAACCATTATCAAGCAGCCTAGCAACCGTTTAGCAACACCAATATCTCTGCCTCAGAACATCATAGAGGCATGGGGGTTGGTTTATATCATTCATACAGACAAGCAGTATCATCATTGGATGCTGCCAAGCCCCCCTAGCAACCAAACAAAGTACCCTAGCAACCATATACCAAGACCTATATCTCTGCCTCAGAACATCATAGAGACATGGGGGTTGGTTTATATCATTCATACAGACAAGCAGTATCATCATTGGATGCTGCCAAGCCCCCCTAGCAACCAAACAGAGTACCCTAGCAACCATATACCAAGACCTATATCTCTGCTTCAGAACATCATAGAGACATGGGGGTTGGTTTATATCATTCATACAGACAAGCAGTATCATCGTTGGATGCTGCCAAGCCCCCTTAGCAACCAAACAGAGTACCCTAGCAACCATATACCAAGACCTATATCTCTGCCTCAGAACATCATAGAGACATGGGGGTTGGTTTATATCATTCATACAGACAAGCAGTATCATCATTGGATGCTGCCAAGCCCCCCTAGCAACCAAACAAAGTACCCTAGCAACCATATACCAAGACCTATATCTCTGCCTCAGAACATCATAGAGACATGGGGGTTGGTTTATATCATTCATACAGACAAGCAGTATCATCATTGGATGCTGCCAAGCCCCCCTAGCAACCAAACAGAGTACCCTAGCAACCATATACCAAGACCTATATCTCTGCTTCAGAACATCATAGAGACATGGGGGTTGGTTTATATCATTCATACAGACAAGCAGTATCATCGTTGGATGCTGCCAAGCCCCCTTAGCAACCAAACAGAGTACCCTAGCAACCATATACCAAGACCTATATCTCTGCCTCAGAACATCATAGAGACATGGGGGTTGGTTTATATCATTCATACAGACAAGCAGTATCATCATTGGATGCTGCCAAGCCCCCCTAGCAACCAAACAAAGTACCCTAGCAACCATATACCAAGACCTATATCTCTGCCTCAGAACATCATAGAGACATGGGGGTTGGTTTATATCATTCATACAGACAAGCAGTATCATCGTTGGATGCTGCCAAGCCCCCTTAGCAACCAAACAGAGTACCCTAGCAACCATATACCAAGACCTATATCTCTGCCTCAGAACATCATAGAGACATGGGGGTTGGTTTATATCATTCATACAGACAAGCAGTATCATCATTGGATGCTGCCAAGCCCCCCTAGCAACCAAACAAAGTACCCTAGCAACCATATACCAAGACCTATATCTCTGCCTCAGAACATCATAGAGACATGGGGGTTGGTTTATATCATTCATACAGACAAGCAGTATCATCATTGGAAGCTGCCAAGCCCCTCCGTAGCAACCAAACACAGTTCCCTAGCAACCGTTTACAAGGACCTATATCTCTGCATCAGAACATCGTAGAGGCATGGGGGTTGGGTCTTTTGACTCAGACTGGCAAATAGTCTTTAAATGTCACCCCATAAATTGTATAGCCACTCCATAGCAACCATTTAGAGTACCCTAGCAACCGTACAAACACATGAATAGGACATATCTCAGCTCCAGAACATCGTACAGACTTGGGGGTGGCCTCTTTTGTTTCGGGTGAGAATCCAGTACAGACAACATAGCATCCGAGAGGATTTTTTTGCCACGGCAAGCACCACTCACATTTTCTTCAGGAAATGTACATTCTAGTGTTGTGATTACTATTCACCTTGACGAAACTTTGGCGTGCTACTCCTCCGGCACCGTTTGTCGTAGACCCATGAATGAGGTGTCAAATCGTGCGACTTATTGAGGAGAAGTGTGCTATATCTCTTCTAAGCGATCGGGTGTATGATGTTAGTTTTCGGCGGGAAAAAAATCGTCCCAATCAAGTCCCCATTGACTTAACATGGAGAAGAGGTTTATGTGATCATATCTCCGCCTCAGAACATCACATAGACTTGGGGCTGGTCTCATTTCAATCGGCCTATCAAGCAGCTAATAACTAGTGACATTCAAACTTCATAGCCACGCCCTAGCAACCAGCTACAGCACCCTAGCAACCATATATCAACATTAACAAGCCATATCTCAGCCCCAGAACATCGTACAGACATGAGGGTGGTCTCTTTTGACTCAGACTGGCCAATATTCTTTAAATATCAAACCATAAATTGTATAGCCACACCCTAGTAACAATTTACAGTACCCTAGTAACCGTACAAACACATGAATAAGCCATATCTCAGCCCCAGAACATCCTACAGACATGTTGCTTGTCTTTTTTGCATTATCCGGGTGGCGAGTTTTGCCACGGCAAGCACCACTCACATTTTCTTCAGGAAATGTACATTCTAGTTAGTGGTGCTTGCGTAGCAAGGCATCACTATTACTATCTAGCCCGAAAACGGTTTTAGTGATGCCTTGCGAAGCAAGGCATCACCATCACTCTCAAACATACATATTAGTGTTGCTTGTGAAGCAATGCATCAATATTGCTATTCTCCATATTTTTATTATTAATGGTGCTTGCGTAGCAAGCCATAAATATTATTTAGAACGGTTTATTATTATTCATCTTTATCTTATTCTTATTCCGGACAACATTTTGTCCCGCTACTCCTCCCACAGTTTTTGTCACAGACCCATGAATGAGGTGTCAAAACGTGCGGCTTAATCGGGAATGGTGTGCTATATCTTTTCTAAGGGGTCGGGGGTGCGGTGTTCGCCCCAGGGGCGAAAAAGTAGCGAAAAAAATCCCATAGACTTAACATTGCGAAAATTTTTAACGAGTCATAACTCAGAGCAAGGATTTCGTAGAAACTCGTGTGTCACCACATTTGAAGAGGCTGGCAGGCCCTTTAAGATGACACATCGCAAAGGGGTGTGAGTTGTACCCCTGGGGCGCTAGAGCTCCCCAAATTTCCCCATTGACTTATAATGGGGAGGGACGTCCCATTAAACGCATGTGTTTCTCTTACTATGGGAAATTGCATAGGGATTTTGTATTGACCACAGCTCTGGCTCACAGTGTCTCAGAGACAAGGGGGTGGGCTCAATTTACTCAGACAGCCAATCACTATCTCAGGATCATTGTGAACCTATGAAGCCACGCCCTAGCAACCATTTAGAGCTCCCTAGCAACTGATCCCATAGACTTCCATTGAAAGAGATCAAAGGGATATCTTTGGATAGAAGTGTCATAGAAACATGAAGGTGGATTTGTTTGACTCGGGGCATCAACAGCCAATCACAAATCACCTTCAACTCTTCCTAGCCACGCCCTAGCAACCATTATCAAGCAGCCTAGCAACCGTTAATCACGACCTATATCTCTGCCTCAGAACATCATAGAGGCATGGGGGTTGGTTTATATCATTCATACTCACAAGCAGCCTTTGGAGTATTGTCATTGGATGCTGCCAAGCCACTCCATAGCAACCAAACAGAGTACCTTAGCAACCGTTTACCAAGACCTATATCTCTGCCTCAGAACATCATACAGACATGGGGGTTGGTTTATATCATTCATACTGACAAGCAGTATCATCATTGGATGCTGCCATGCCACTCCATAGCAACCAAAAAGAGTACCCTAGCAACCGTGTACCAAAACTTATATCTCAGCCTCAGAACAACATAGAGACATGGGGGTTGGTTTATATCATTCATACTGACAAGCAGTATCATCATTGGATGCTGCCATGCCACTCCATAGCAACCAAACAGAGTACCCTAGCAACCGTTTACCAAGACTTATATCTCAGCCCCAGAACATCTTACAGACATGTTTCTTGGCTTTTTTGCATTATCCGGGTGGCGAATTTTGCCACGGCAAGCACCACTCACATTTTCTTCAGGAAATGTACATTCTAGTTTTTATTATTCTTATTCCGGACAACATTTTGTCCCGCTACTCCTCCCACATTTTTCGTCACAGACCCATGAATGAGGTGTCAAAACGTGCGGCCTATTCGGGAATGGTGTGCTATATCTTTTCTAAGGGGTCGGGGGTGCGGTGTTCGCCCCAGGGGCGAAAAAGTAGCGAAAAAAATCCCATAGACTTAACATTGGGAAAAATGTAAAAAAAAATTAACAAGTCATAACTCTAAGCGAGGATTTCGTAGAAACTCGTGGGTCACCACATTTGAAGAGGCTGACAGGCCCTGTAAGATGACACATCTCAATGGGGTATAAGTTGTACCCCTGGGGTGCAGGAGCTGCCTAAATTTGCCCCATTGACTTACTATGGGGAGGGACGTCCCATAAAACGCATGCGTTTCTCTTACTATGGGAAATTGCATAGGGATTTTGTATTGACCACAGCTCTGGCTCACAGTGTCTCAGAGACAAGGGGGTGGGCTCAATTTACTCAGACAGCCAATCACTATCTCAGGATGATTGTCAACCTATGAAGCCACGCCCTAGCAACCATTTAGAGCTCCCTAGCAACTGATCCCATAGACTTCCATTGAAAGAGATCAAAGGGATATCTTTGGATAGAAGTGTCATAGAAACACGAGGGTGGGTTTGTTTGACTCGGGGCATCAACAGCCAATCACAAATCACCTTCAATACTTCCTAGCCACGCCCTAGCAACCATTATCAAGCAGCCTAGCAACCGTTAATCACGACCTATATCTCTGCCTCAGAACATCATAGAGGCATGGGGGTTGGTTTATATCATTCATACTGACAAGCAGCCTTTGGAGTATTGTCATTGGATGCTGCCAAGCCACTCCATAGCAACCAAACAGAGTACCTTAGCAACCGTTTACCAAGACATATATCTCTGCCTCAGAACATCATACAGACATTGGGGTTGGTTTATATCATTCATACTGACAAGCAGTATCATCATTGGATGCTGCCATGCCACTCCATAGCAACCAAAAAGAGTACCCTAGCAACCGTTTACCAAGACTTATATCTCAGCCTCAGAACATCATGCAGACATGGGGGTAGGTTTATATCATTCATACAGACAAGCAGTATCATCATTGGATGCTGCCAAGCCCCCCTAGCAACCAAACAGAGTACCCTAGCAACCGTATACCAAGACCTATATCTCTGCTTCAGAACATCATAGAGGCCTGGGGGTTGGTTTATATCATTCATACAGACAAGCAGTATCATCATTGGATGCTGCCAAGCCCCCCTAGCAACCAAACAGAGTACCCTAGCAACCATATACCAAGACCTATATCTCTGCTTCAGAACATCATAGAGACATGGGGGTTGGTTTATATCATTCATACAGACAAGCAGTATCATCATTCGATGCTGCCAAGCCCCCTTAGCAACCAAACAGAGTACCCTAGCAACCATATACCAAGACCTATATCTCTGCCTCAGAACATCATAGAGACATGGGGGTTGGTTTATATCATTCATACAGACAAGCAGTATCATCATTGGATGCTGCCAAGCCCCCCTAGCAACCAAACAGAGTACCCTAGCAACCGTATACCAAGACCTATATCTCTGCTTCGGAACATCGTAGAGACATGGGGGTTTGTTTATATCATTCATACAGACAAGCAGTATCATCATTGGATGCTGCCAAGCCCCCCTAGCAACCAAACAGAGTACCCTAGCAACCGTATACCAAGACCTATATCTCTGCTTCAGAACATCATAGAGGCATGGGGGTTGGTTTATATCATTCATACAGACAAGCAGTATCATCATTGGATGCTGCCAAACCCCTCCATAGCAACCAAACAGAGTACCCTAGCAACCGTTTACCAAGACCTATATCTCTGCCTCAGAACATCCTAGAGACATGGGGGTTGGTTTATATCATTCATACAGACAAGCAGTATCATCATTGGATGCTGCCAAGCCCCTCCATAGCAACCAAACAGAGTACCCTAGCAACCGTTTACAAGGACCTATATCTCTGCATCAGAACATCGTAGAGGCATGGGGGTTGGGTCTTTTGACTCAGACTGGCAAATAGTCTTTAAATGTCACCCCATAAATTGTATAGCCACTCCATAGCAACCATATAGAGTACCCTAGCAACCGTACAAACACATGAATAGGACATATCTCAGCTCCACAACATCGTACAGACTTGGGGGTGGCCTCTTTTGTTTCGGGTGAGAATCCAGTACACACAACATAGCATCCGAGAGGATTTTTTTGCCACGGCAAGCACCACTCACATTTTCTTCAGGAAATGTACATTCTAGTTAGTGGTGCTTGCGTAGCAAGGCATCACTATTACTATCTTGCCCCAGAACGGTTTTAGTGATGCCTTGCGCAGCAAGGCATCACCATCACTCTCAAACATACTTATTAGTGGGCCTTGCGAAGCAAGGCATCAATATTGTTATTCTCCATACTTATTAATATTCGTGGAGCTTGTTTAGCAAGGCGTATATACTATGTAACCCAGGATCGGTTTATTATTATTCTTATTCTTTTTCCGGACAACATTTTGTCCCGCTACTCCTCCCACAGTTTTTGTCACAGACCCATGAATGAGGTGTCAAAACGTGCGGCTTAATCGGGAATGGTGTGCTATATCTTTTCTAAGGGGTCGGGGGTGCGGTTTTCGCCCCAGGGGCGAAAAAGTAGCAAAAAAAATCCCATAGACTTAACATTGCGAAAATTTTTAACGAGTCATAACTCTGAGCGAGGATTTCGTAGAAACTTGTGTGTCACCACATTTGAAGAGGCTGCCAGGCCCTGTAAGATGACACATCACAATGGGGTATAAGTTGTACCCCTGGGGCGCTACAGCTCCCCAAATTTCCTCAAATTTCCCCATTGACTTATAATGGAGAGGGGAC
>NC_137098.1:17855719-17875719 GCF_949357685.1 Gobio gobio
GGTACAACTGTATCTCGTGTCATAAGAAAAAATAAAAAGAGGGAATATGAGAGAAAGAGGTATGTCAGCTGCTTACAATTCCAAACAAAGAAGAAAGAAGCCATTAAGGAAAAGTATAATCAGGATCCATTTTTTAGATACAAAATTAAAGAGAACATAGTGAGGCGATACCGCACAGATTCTCTTTTCCGGAAGAAGAAGAAAGATTACATTGTTACGCGATATGGGACAGATACTCTCTTCCAGAGTAAAATGAAAGACTACGGCGTTAGGCGGTATAGGACCGATACTCTCTTCCAAAGTAAAAAGAAAGATTACATGGTTAGGCGGTATAGGACCGATACTTTCTTCCAGAGCAAAATGAAAGATTACATGGTTAGGCGGTATAGGACGGATACTCTCTTCCAGAGTAAAATGAAAGACTACATGGCGAGGAGATATGCAGGTGACCCAGAGTTCCGAGCGCATCACATCCTGCGATGTACCCTGCGCAAGACGCAGAAATGTGTTGGTGATGTTTCATATCCCATTCTTCATCGGTTGCAATGCGCACTCAGGATTAAAAGGAAATACAAACCATACATCCGCTTCAGCAAGGAAACACCACCCCAGCCTTTGGTTGGCGGAGTGATGGAAAGTGCCATTAATGCATTCCGATGTAAGATTCAGCATGGCCCTACACATGTCTGCACCGTCTGTCACAGAGCCCTGTTTCCTGATCAAGTCAAGGTCTGTAACAGAACGAGTTATGGCAAAAACGTCCAAGTTGCCAGGTCTTGCTTAACCGGGAAGTATGTTCATGCTTGTGATCGTGCCTGCTCAAGTCCTTGTATAGTTCCGGAAGAGAGAAGAGAGGAGTGGATTTGCCACACGTGTGACAGCCATCTTAAAAGAGGCCACATGTCTTCAATTGCAGCAGCTAACCGACTTGAATTGCCACCCATTCCTGCGGAACTGCTTGAATTGAATGTCCTTGAACGCCAACTCATCGCCAAAATTTTACCTTTCGCCAAAATCGTCGCCTTGCCGAAGGGAAGACAGCGATCGGTACATGGAAGTGTTGTGTGTGTGCCCTCTGACGTGGAGAATACTGTCAACTCTCTCCCAAGACCTAGTAGTGAGTCCCAGCTACTGCAGGTCAAGTTAAAGAGACACATTAAGTTTAAAGGTTACCAGCACTTTCTTACCGTTAACATGCGTAACGTGCTTGCAGCTCTAGCGACGCTGAAAGCAATTCATTCGGAATACAGGGACATCTCCATAAGAGAATCGCCGACATTCGACCTAGATGAGGAAAACGACGACGGAGAGGAGCAACAAGAAGTCGATGTTGCTCAGCAGGATGAGCAAGAGGTTAGCGTCGAGGAAAAGGACGAACTCCGACCGGGTCTCACGTTAGACACGTGTATGCAGCCGCCTGACATAGCACAAGAGATCATGTCGTACGGTGAGGGAATATTTAGCGTCGCTCCTGCACAAGGACAAAAGCCTGTTGGGTTTTTCAAGATCCCAAAGCTGGAAGCCATGGCGTTCCCTGTTCAATTCCCAACTGGACAGAACACAATCGATGAGGCGAGACAAGTATCGATATCTCCTAGTATGTATTTCAACGCAAGATTGTTCTGCGTGGATACTCGTTTCGCCAAAGATCAGACTTACCTTTTTTTCGCACAGTTTGTGACCGAAACGCAACTGGCTAGAAACAGCATGTCCATCCAGTTGCGAAAAGGTAAACCGGTTACGAGAGACGGCAGAAGGATTTCCAACAAGCTGCTTCAGGATAACCGCGAGATCGAACGATTGGTTCACAACAGAGACGCCACACGGTTCATGCAACCGCTGAGAGGTTCTCCAGCTTACTGGGAAAAAACTTTGAGAGATCTGCAGGCAATGATTAGACAGTTAGGGACCCCTACGTTTTTTTGCACTTTCAGCGCGGCCGAAATGCGATGGCCTGAAGTGATTACGGCGATCAAGGCCCAGCAAGGTGAACAGATTGACTTTTCTGAGCTTGACTGGACGACAAAATGTGAAATCCTCCGAAGCAACCCCGTCACTGTAATGCGCATGTTTGAAAAACGTGTGGACGCGCTAATGACACATCTGCTCTTGTCGCCTGCCCAACCCATTGGTAAAGTCGAGGATCACTTTTACAGAGTTGAGTTTCAAGCTAGAGGTAGCCCTCACATTCATCTTCTCGTTTGGGTAAAGGATGCACCAGAGTTTGAAAACGATGATGATAAAGTAGTCTGCGATTTTATCGACCGCTATATAACCTGCCGGTTGCCCGATTCCGACGCTGATCCTGAGCTTCATCAAATTGTCACCGAAGTTCAGCTTCATAGCAGGAACCACTCCAAGTCGTGTAAAAAAGGTAATTTATTGTGTCGATTTGGGTTCCCTAAGCTACCAGTGACTAAAACCACGATAACTCGTCCGCGACCGCCTCGTCCTGAACAAGAGGATGACACGGAGGCTTCTTCATCGGGAAGCTGCATGTCTAAAACCGGTATCGCTCGTCCCCGACCACAGAACCCTGAAGAGGAGCAAAAACAAAGAGACGAGAGAAAGGCGGCGGCGAGACGGGAGGCTGCGCAAAAAGCCATGAGCGACGCGCGAACAAAACTCAAGCCGGTGTGGGATTTGTTAAATGATCCCCAAGCCTCCTTTAACAGTTTGTCAGATCTACTGACAAAGTGTAAGATGACCGTCGATGATTACACTAACGCCGTCGAAGCATTGTCCTCTTCCAATTTGATTTTGCTTAAGCGCGATCCAAAGGAGTCTTGGGTGAACGGATACAATCCCCATTTGTTGAGGGCGTGGAACGCCAACATGGACATTCAGTATGTTCTTGATGCTTTTAGCTGCATCATGTACATGCTGTCGTACATTTCCAAGCCGGAACACGAAATGGGCGACTTGCTAAAAAACGTAATCAAAAGCGTGCGCGAAAGTAACGTTAACGAGGAGGACGAGATGAAGCACATAATGCAGGCGTACTCCAAACATAGACAAGTAAGCGCTCAGGAGTCTGTGGCACGAACATGCAGCTTACCGTTGAAGAAGTGTTCACGAAGCGTTGTGTTTATACCGACGGACGATGACGCGCTTAAGATGAGTCTCCCCCTTAGCGCCCTACTAAATAAAGATCCCGATTCAGAGGATGTCTGGATGTCAGGGATCATCGATAAGTACAGAGCAAGGCCTCAAACCCGAGAGTTTGAAATGATGTGTCTGGCAGATTTTGCTTCGGAATGTCGCATCGTGTACGGTCAGCAAACTAAAGGAAAGAATGTTCACCGGCTGCTCAACGGTATGGGATTTTTCCAAAAAAGAACCGTCGGTAAGGCTGCGGTTATACGGTACGCGCGCTTTTCGAAAGAAAAACAAGCGGAAAAATTTTACGGTAGGCTACTTAAACTTTATTTGCCCCATCGTTCCAACGAACAGCTGAAACCTCATAGATTTCCAACTTATGAGCAGTTTTACAGTAGTGCATCTGTGGAGCTTCCGACGCAGCCGGGTTTCCTGATGCCTGTTCGTGCCATAGTGCAAGCACACAGAGAAAAGTTTGAGAAGCACAGCGACGAAGTGGAGAAGGCATTCGATCAGCTGCAACAGCAAGGACCGCCTGAGAACGCGTGGACCGCTTTTGCACCTGAAATCGAAGTCGATCGCTTGGAGTGCATTGCGGAACGAGAAGACATCGATCCTGATGACGAGAATGTTGTACAAGACGATGTTCCAGAATACCAAATTCTTGAACACGGAGATGGAGTTGTACCACGAGTAGAGGAACCCCAGATGAGTGTTGAATTTGCTAGGAAGTTGTTTCGAAGTCTCAACGAGACGCAGGCAGCCATATTCTACACTGTCTGCCAGTGGTGTCAGAAACGTGTGTGGGGGCATAATCCAGAACCGTTTTACTACTTCGTAACAGGTGGTGCTGGTTGTGGCAAATCTCACGTCATCAAGTGCATCTACACGGAAGCGACGAAAATTCTACGTCAACTGCCTCGACTACGAGAGGAAGGGGATCTCTCCGTGCCCACGGTGCTCTTGAGTGCATTTACTGGAACGGCAGCGTTCAATATTTCCGGTAAAACGCTGCATTCCATCTTAAAACTTCCAAGGAACCTGAAACCGCCGTATCAAGGACTTGGAAATGCTCTAGATGAGCTACGAGCTAGGCTACGCGACGTCGAAATTCTGATCATTGATGAAGTCTCCATGATTTCCAAGCATCTTTTTGCCTACATAAATTGGAGATTTCAGCAAATCAAAGGCAGCAAGAAACCTTTCGGTGGAATCTCTGTACTCGCAGTGGGGGACTTTTACCAACTGCCACCTCTGGGTAAAGCCAAACCCCTGTGTGTGTATGAAGAGGATGTTTTGGACTTCTGGAAAGACCATTTCCAAATGATTTCCCTCTCAGAGATTATGCGTCAGAAAGAGGACCTTGCTTTTGCCCAACTTCTAAACCGGCTACGCGTTAAGCAGAAATCCGACGATCTTCGAGATGACGATAGAGCGCTGTTACTTCAGGCCGTGAAGAACCCCGAAGACTGCCCGTGTAATGCACTGCACATATTTGCCACCAACAAGGAAGTCCACAGACACAACACCCAAACCATCCATGCTCTTCACACTGACATCGTAACCGTCGATGCCGAAGATTACCGGAAAGACCCAAGGACGGGAGTGATGAAGAAACAGAACAAGCCTGTCGTCGGAAAAAAGGACGACTTGCTCGACACCATTAAAATTGCGTTGGGAGTGCGCATAATGGTGACCAGGAACCTGGACGTTGAAGACGGAATCGTGAACGGATGTTTTGGGAAGATTTCCAATATTGTCCATAAGACAAAAGATGGAATCGACTCCGTTCAGATGCTTGGACTTACACTGGACAATGCCCAAGCAGGCAAGAATCACCGCAGAAGAGTGCAAGGTGAAGAAGACGACTTGGTCTACATCGAGAGATCAGAAGAAAGTCTGAGGAAAGGAGCAGTTCGTCGACAGTTCCCCATCAAGTTGGCCTATGCCTGCACGGCTCACAAAGTTCAGGGCATGACCATGCAGGATGCCGTAGTGTCACTGAACACGATTTTTGAGCCGGGAATGGCCTACGTCGCCCTCAGCAGGACGACCTCGCTCCGTGGACTACACATCACGGACTTCAACGAAAAGAAGATTTATGCAGATTCTGCAATCACAGCCTCGTTGCGGAATATGACGAGAGCGTCGTTTGTAGGAATCATGCCGCTTCTGCAGAAGACGAGGGAAACCGACGTGGATCAGCGCTTCACAATCATCCACCACAACACCGAAGGACTGTCGTCGCACATTGAGGACATCAGAAGCCATCACGAACTGCTTTTGTCGGATATTCTTTGCCTGACGGAAACTCACCTGACCGGATCGTCCATTTCACCCCATCTCCAATTGCAAGGATACAACGCATTTATGCGCAATAGGCACGCGTCGTATTCAACTCGCCAAGACATTGCAAACAAAGATGGAGGTGGCGTCGTCATATTTTGTAAAGAGCATATTTCAGCTCGGCCTCGGCAATTCATTCAAAATGTGACCGATCTGGAGTTTGTCGTCATCAAAGTGGATAGTCCCATCCAAATGACAATCGCTGCCGTGTACAGGCCACCGCACTACGGTTTGGAAGACTTCCTGAAGAATGTGAAGAGTCTGTTGGATTATTTGGAGATAGCGGACGAACATCCCGTCATTGTCTGTGGCGACTTTAACGAGGACCTCCTAGGCACGAGGAACAAAGCTGTTCTGGATTTATTTCAGTCGAAAGGATACACGCAACTGATCACCACCGCAACAACTAAAAAGCACACACTACTGGATCACATCTACATCTCTCATCCGGATTTGTGCCTTCAGGCGGGCGTGTTACATAGTTATCATAGTTATCATAATCCGTTGTACTGTGTTTTGCGTAGATGAGTTTTTGTGGTAGATGGGTATTGCGTTTAGGTAGTATGCCATACGGAACCAATCCATTGGGCCGCTGAATCTGCATTAACGACAACAGTTGGGGCTACAACAGCCTTAGTCCTGATGGGTTGGCGGCGCGTATGGTCGTGTTGAGATGAGCCATACGGAACCATAACAGTAAGGCATCGTCTGCCTATGCTATGGGTTGGCGCGTATGGTTGTGTTGCGGTTAGATTGTATCGCGTACGGGTTATGGTTAAGGTTTTAGCAAGAAAGCAGGATAGTAGCCTCAGCAGCAGGAAGGTGTGGCAGCTCCAGGGAGGACTCTAGACGGTGAAGGCAGCAGCAGATGCAGTAAGGAGTAGTGTGGCAGCTCCAGGGAGGACACAGTGAGAGCAACAGTGACAGTAAGACAAGGTAAAGGTAAAGAGAGACATAGTAAGAAACTGTTGTAATGTATAGGAGTTTGACCTTATTAATATAAGTCTTAGGTTGAATTTGTGTTCAATCTGTATGATTTGTCACAGTCTGTACTGGATGTATTTTATGCAATCCTCCTTTATCCTATCATTGATTTGTGCAGGAAGAATTTGGTAACGAAAGCAGTGCTGTCTGCGACCGGATACGAGTGTGCATTATACCATCTAAAGCTAAGTGTTTAAAGATCTTGCTTCAGTCACTGTACTACTGCACACCATAACCATGTTTGAAGGAAAATGTTAAATGTTAATCTAATTTTGATTTTGATGTTTTTCAGCAGCCGACCAGTTGAAGTCAGAATGTCTGAGAAGATGATGACAAGCTGGACACCAGTGTGTGTGCGCATTTCTTTCTGTAAGTTGTGAGTTTACTTGTATTTTAGTTTATTAGTACTTGTGTTTTCATTATATTCAATATTCATTTAACCATTTCATGCCCAGAGGACGTGACCAAATGTGTATGGCGTTGAGGACAATGCTAAAGACGGAAGAAGCAGAGGTAGAAGCAGAAGGGTAAAGTATGTCAATACTACTGGTAAGTGTTTCAGTGCATTTTATTTAGTTTGATTTTAAGGAATAACAATGCTAATATAAATGCAAAAAAATATATAATGTGCAGTACTAAACAGTTTTTTTCTCCTTGTGTGCATGTGAGTGTGTATGTGTTTGTTATAGAGTGTGTGCGCGTGTGTGTGTGTGTGTGCATGTGTGTGAGTGTGTTAGATAAAGAATGAATGGAGAGTGAATGTTCCTTTCCAAGGATTGCCACCTTGTCGTTTGGTGGAAAGGCTTGCGTGTTCCAGTAATCCCTAACGGCCGTTTCACACTGCAAGCGTGAGCAGTGCATGAGCTTCACGTCAGCGTAACTACACCGTCACTGCAGCGGCAGACGCGCGAGAGTATTCACACTGCTAGCGTTTGTACAGCGTCACAGCAGCGGCTCCAACGCTACATATAAATTATCACATATCATATGAGTATTTATTTCCAAACGCGCACTCGATCGGGTTGGCTTTTGGTAGTGCTAGAGGCTACCTTTCTGTGTTACATAATACACTAAAAGAAAGTATGTATTATATATATATATATATATATATATATATATATATATATATATATATATATATATATATATATATATATATATATATATATTTGGCTAACTTACTTACTTAACATGTTTATTATGTGCAGTTTGAGCACTTTTTGTGTGAAATCATATTTATTTTGTCCATCAAAAGTGTTAGAAATGGGGTTAGAAATAAAATAAATATATGCGACTCTCCTGCTTTATACTCACGCGTCTCTAATTGCTTAACATGCACACCGGAAAAATACACACTGCTCATGCGCCGCTCACGCTTGCGGTGTGAAACGGCCATAAGAGTAAGCCACTCTGTAGCTTTTTGCTCCAGTTTGGCTTACTTAAGGGTATTGGATCCAGACTAAGTGCAATCCAAATGGGCATTAATTAAATAAAAATACATTTTAAACATAATTACTTGGTTTTGTCTTTCTTCATCATTTTATATTCAAATATTGTGTGGCTGTTACATGCAAAATGATCAATTTCTCTCAGGCATACTTGTAGATTTCATCAGCGTCTGTGACATGGAATGTTTGTGATAAATTGGTAAAGTAATGAAATTGAAATTAAGTTACCAAAGTCATGTTTAATGTTTATCATCCTTGCATCAGTCCTCCGACTCTTCATGTAAGTGAATAAATGCATATATCCACTATGTAAATGTATGCTCCCAAATGGGATGGTGGTAGAAATTATGTTCAGGGGTTCTTGGTTTGAATCTGCTGCTGTATAGTAGTTCTCCACATCAAAACTAATTTCCCCACCTCAATGGCACATTAAGAATACATTGTGAACTTCTGAGATCCAGGTATATTGACAGATGTTACTTTAAATGGCTTTATATGTACTTGTCCACAACATGTCATATATATATATATATATATATATACACACATATATAAACACACACACACAGACCACAACATGTCTGCATCATTATTTTCCAAACTAATTTAAAAACACATCCAATAAGATGTTCACTGCACAATAAAACATGTGATTGGCTGCTGTAATGTTGTTGAAATGTATAGCGTTAAAAAAAATATATACATTTACATTTCCAAACATTCCTTTTGCCATTAATTGTAATAATCCATTGAGATTAATAGCATAAATTGTCATCCTGGTTGATGCATCTAATATGCAGTTGTTTTTTAATTCCTATTGGCGCCTGTAAAATTTGTAACATCTTCAATAGCGTAGTGAGGAGTGCATTAGACCCTGGTGGGTGTTGTTCTGACGCTACAGACCCGGTTTGAATTCACCTTTTACAGAGATCGTTTGTCACCCTCAAGTGTTGTGATTGGCTGCTGTAATGTTGCTGAAATGTGTCATTAGAAAATATCAGTTTACATTTCCAAACATTCCTTTTGCCATAAATTGTAATAATCAACTGAGATAACTTGTGTTATGCAACGAAGCCAATGTGCAGGTGTTTTTATTAATACCTGTTAATGCCTGTAATGCTCAGATGATTTCAGTGGCGTATTCAGGAGCGTATTACACTTTAGGAAAGTTTGTTTTGACATGATTGACCTGGTTCGAATCCACCTATTACAGAGATCGCTTTTCTCTATTTTCTCATCATAAATTTCATTGGAAAAGTATTTACTTTCAATAAAAATGATGCCAATGACAATTAACACATATTACAAATTTCTAAAAGTGGAATTAAAGTGCCTACAATGAAAAGTTTATGGACTCCATAAACTTCCATGGAAAATTCTACAATATTGTAGAAACAAAGGGTTCGTTTATTTTTGACTCAGACTGGCCAATAGTCTTCAAATATCAAACCATAAACTGTATAGCCACACCCTAGTAACCATTTACAGTACCCTAGTAACCGTACAAACACATGAATAAGCCATATCTCAGCCCCAGAACATCCTACAGACATGTTGCTTGTCTTTTTTGCATCCCAGTAGCATCCGAGAGGATTTTTTTGCCACGGCAAGCACCACTCACATTTTCTTCAGGAAATGTACATTCTAGTGTTGTGTTTACTATTCACCTTGAAGAAACTTTGGCGTGCTACTCCTCCGGCACCGTTTGTTGTAGGCCCATGAATGAGGTGTTAAATCGTGCGACTTATTGAGGAGAGGTGTGCTATATCTCTTCTAAGCGATCGGGTGTATGATGTTAGTTTTCGGCGGGAAAAAAATCGTCCCAATCAAGTCCCCATTGACTTAACATGGAGAAGAGGTTTATGTGATCATATCTCCGCATCAGAACATCACAGAGACTTGGGGCTGGTCTCATTTGAATCGGCCTATCAAGCAGCTAATAACTAGTGACATTCAAACTTCATAGCCACGCCCTAGCAACCAGCTACAGCACCCTAGCAACCATATATCAACATTAACAAGCCATATCTCAGCCCCAGAACATCGTACAGACATGAGGGTGGTCTCTTTTGACTCAGACTGGCCAATATTCGTTAAATATCAAACCATAAACTGTATAGCCACACCCTAGTAACCATTTACAGTACCCTAGTAACCGTACAAACACATGAATAAGCCATATCTCAGCCCCAGAACATCCTACAGACATGTTGCTTGCCTTTTTTTCATTATCCGGGTGGCGAATTTTGCCACGGCAAGCACCACTCACATTTTCTTCAGGAAATGTACATTCTAGTTAGTGGTGCTTGCGTAGCAAGGCATCACTATTACTATCTAGCCCCAGAACGAGTTTTAGTGATGCCTTGCGCAGCAAGGCATCACCATCACTCTCAAACATACCTATTAGTGTTGCTTGTGAAGCAATGCATCAATATTGTTATTCTCCATACTTATTAATATTAGTGGGGCTTGCGTAGCAAGCCCTAAATAT
The DNA here is from genome assembly GCF_949357685.1 of Gobio gobio. Taxonomy (NCBI): domain Eukaryota; kingdom Metazoa; phylum Chordata; class Actinopteri; order Cypriniformes; family Gobionidae; genus Gobio; species Gobio gobio. The sequence goes on from NC_137098.1 coordinate 17,866,088, forward strand.
TAATATCTCACCCCATATCGGTTTATTTTTATTATTCTTATTCCGGACAACATTTTGTCCCGCTACTCCTCCCACATTTTTCGTCACAGACCCATGAATGAGGTGTCAAAACGTGCGGCCTATTCGGGAATGGTGTGCTATATCTTTTCTAAGGGGTCGGGGGTGCGGTGTTCGCCCCAGGGGCGAAAAAGTAGCGAAAAAAATCCCATAGACTTAACATTGGGAAAAATGTAAAAAACATTTAACAAGTCATAACTCTAAGCGAGGATTTCGTAGAAACTTGTGTGTCACCACATTTGAAGAGGCTGACAGGCCCTTTAAGATGACACATCGCAATGGGGTGTGAGTTGTACCCCTGGGGTGCAGGAGCTGCCTAAATTTGCCCCATTGACTTACTATGGGGAGGGACGTCCCATAAAACTCATGTGTTTCTCTTACTATGGGAAATTGCATAGGGATTTTGAATTGACCATAGCTCTGGCTCACAGTGTCTCAGAGACAAGGGGGTGGGCTCAATTTACTCAGACAGCCAATCACTATCTCAGGATGATTGTCAACCTATGAAGCCACGCCCTAGCAACTGATCCCATAGACTACCATTGAAAGAGATCAAAGGGATATCTTTGGATAGAAGTGACATAGAAACACGAGGGTGGGTTTGTTTGACTCTGGGCATCAACAGCCAATCATAAATCACCGTCAACACTTCCTAGCCACGCCCTAGCAACCATTATCAAGCAGCCTAGCAACCGTTTTACAAGACCTATATCTCTGCCTCAGAACATCATAGAAGCATGGGGGTTGGTTTATATCATTCATACTGACAAGCAGCCTTTGGAGTATCATCATTGGATGCTGCCAAGCCACTCCATAGCAACCAAACAGAGTACCCTAGCAACCGTATAACAAGACCTATATCTCTGCATCAGAACATCGTAGAGACATGGGGGTTGGTTTATATCATTCATACTGACAAGCAGTATCATAATTGAATGTTGCCAAAACATTCCATAGCAACCAACCAGAGTTCCCTAGCAACCGTTTACCAAGACCTATATCTCTGCATCAGAACATCGTACAGACATGGGGGTTGGTTTATATCATTCATACTGACAAGCAGTATCATCATTGGATGCTGCCAAGCCCCCTTAGCAACCAAACAGAGTACCCTAGCAACCATATACCAAGACCTATATCTCTGCTTCAGAACATCATAGAGACATGGGGGCTGGTTTATATCATTCATACAGACAAGCAGTATCATCATTGGATGCTGCCAAGCCCCCTTAGCAACCAAACAGAGTACCCTAGCAACCATATACCAAGACCTATATCTCTATCTCAGAACATCATAGAGACATGGGGGTTGGTTTATATCATTCATACAGACAAGCAGTATCATCATTGGATGCTGCCAAGCCCCCCTAGCAACCAAAAAGAGTACCCTAGCAACCGTGTACCAAGACCTATATCTCTGCTTCGGAACATCGTAGAGACATGGGGGTTGGTTTATATCATTCATACAGACAAGCAGTATCATCATTCGATGCTGCCAAGCCCCCCTAGCAACCAAACAGAGTACCCTAGCAACCGTATACCAAGACCTATATCTCTGCTTCAGAACATCATAGAGGCATGGGGGTTGGTTTATATCATTCATACAGACAAGCAGTATCATCATTGGATGCTGCCAAACCCCTCCATAGCAACCAAACAGAGTACCCTAGCAACCGTTTACCAAGACCTATATCTCTGCCTCAGAACATCCTAGAGACATGGGGGTTGGTTTATATCATTCATACAGACAAGCAGTATCATCATTGGATGCTGCCAAGCCCCTCCATAGCAACCAAACAGAGTACCCTAGCAACCGTTTACAAGGACCTATATCTCTGCATCAGAACATCGTAGAGGCATGGGGGTTGGGTCTTTTGACTCAGTCTGGCAAATAGTCTTTAAATGTCACCCCATAAATTGTATAGCCACTCCATAGCAACCATATAGAGTACCCTAGCAACCGTACAAACACATGAATAGGACATATCTCAGCTCCACAACATCGTACAGACTTGGGGGTGGCCTCTTTGGTTTCGGGTGAGAATCCAGTACACACAACATAGCATCCGAGAGGATTTTTTTGCCACGGCAAGCACCACTCACATTTTCTTCAGGAAATGTACATTCTAGTTAGTGGTGCTTGCGTAGCAAGGCATCACTATTACTATCTAGCCCCAGAACGAGTTTTAGTGATGCCTTGCGCAGCAAGGCATCACCATCACTCTCAAACATACTTATTAGTGATGCTTGCCAAGCAAGTCATCAATATTGTTATTCTCCATACTTAAAATTATTATTGGGGCTTGCGTAGCAAGCCATAAATATTTAATATCTCACCCAGATCGGTTTATTATTATTCTTTATACTTCTTCTTCTTCTGGACACTTTTTCGGCGCGCTACTCCTCCCACAGTTTTTGTCACAGACCCATGAATGAGGTGTCAAAACGTGCGGCTTAATCGGGAATGGTGTGCTATATCTTTTCTAAGGGGTCGGGGGTGCGATGTTCGCCCCAGGGGCGAAAAAGTAGCGAAAAAAATCCCATAGACTTAACATTGCGAAAAATTTTAACGAGTCATAACTCTGAGCGAGGATTTCGCAGAAACTCGTGTGTCACCACATTTGAAGAGATTGACAGGCCCTGTAAGATGACACATCTCAATGGGGTATAAGTTGTACCCCTGGGGCGCTACAGCTCCCCAAATTTCCCCATTGACTTATAATGGGGAGGGACGTCCCATTAAACGCATGTGTTTCTCTTACTATGGGAAATTGCATAGGGATTTTGTATTGACCATAGCTCTGGCTCACAGTGTCTCAGAGACAAGGGGGTGGGCTCAATTTACTCAGACAGCCAATCACTATCTCAGGATGATTGTCAACCTATGAAGCCACGCCCTAGCAACCATTTAGAGCTCCCTAGCAACTGATCCCATAGACTTCCATTGAAAGAGATCAAAGGGATATCTTTGGATAGAAGTGTCATAGAAACACGAGGGTCGGTTTGTTTGACTCGGGCCATCAACAGCCAATCATAAATCACCGTCAACACTTCCTAGCCACGCCCTAGCAACCATTATCAAGCAGCCTAGCAACCGTTTAGCAACACCAATATCTCTGCCTCAGAACATTATAGAGGCATCGGGGTTGGTTTATATCATTCATACTGACAAGCAGCCTTTGGAGTATCATCATTGGATGCTGCCAAGCCACTCCATAGCAACCAAACAGAGTACCTTAGCAACCGTTTACCAAGACCTATATCTCTGCTTCGGAACATCGTAGAGGCATGGGGGTTGGTTTATATCATTCATACTGACAAGCAGTATCATCATTGGATGCTGCCATGCCACTCCATAGCAACCAAAAAGAGTACCCTAGCAACCGTTTATCAAGACTTATATCTCAGCCTCAGAACAACATAGAGACATGGGGGTAGGTTTATATCATTCATACAGACAAGCAGTATCATCATTGGATGCTGCCAAGCCCCCCTAGCAACCAAACAGAGTACCCTAGCAACCGTATACCAAGACCTATATCTCTGCCTCAGAACATCATAGAGACATGGGGTTGGTTTAAATCATTCATACAGACAAGCAGTATCATCATTGGATGCTGCCAAGCCCCCCTAGCAACCAAACAGAGTACCCTAGCAACCATATACCAAGACCTATATCTCTGCTTCAGAACATCATAGAGACATGGGGGTTGGTTTATATCATTCATACAGACAAGCAGTATCATCATTGGATGCTGCCAAGCCCCCTTAGCAACCAAACAGAGTACCCTAGCAACCGTATACCAAGACCTATATCTCTGCTTCAGAACATCATAGAGGCATGGGGGTTGGTTTATATCATTCATACAGACAAGCAGTATCATCATTGGATGCTGCCAAGCCCACCTAGCAACCAAACAGAGTACCCTAGCAACCGTATACCAAGACCTATATCTCTGCTTCAGAACATCATAGAAGCATGGGGGTTGGTTTATATCATTCATACAGACAAGCAGTATCATCATTGGATGCTGCCAAACCCCTCCATAGCAACCAAACAGAGTACCCTAGCAAACGTATACCAAGACCTATATCTCTGCTTCAGAACATCATAGAGGCATGGGGGTTGGTTTATATCATTCATACAGACAAGCAGTATCATCATTGGATGCTGCCAAGCCCCCCTAGCAACCAAACAGAGTACCCTAGCAACCGTATACCAAGACCTATATCTCTGCTTCAGAACATCATAGAGACATGGGGGTTGGTTTAAATCATTCATACAGACAAGCAGTATCATCATTGGATGCTGCCAAGCCCCTCCATAGCAACCAAACAGAGTACCCTAGCAACCGTTTACAAGGACCTATATCTCTGCATCAGAACATCGTAGAGGCATGGGGGTTGGGTCTTTTGACTCAGACTGGCAAATAGTCTTTAAATGTCACCCCATACATTGTATAGCCACTCCATAGCAACCATATAGAGTACCCTAGCAACCGTACAAACACATGAATAGGACATATCTCAGCTCCACAACATCGTACAGACTTGGGGGTGGCCTCTTTTGTTTCGGGTGAGAATCCAGTACACACAACATAGCATCCGAGAGGATTTTTTTGCCACGGCAAGCACCACTCACATTTTCTTCAGGAAATGTACATTCTAGTTAGTGGTGCTTGCGTAGCAAGGCATCACTATTACTATCTAGCCCGAAAACGGTTTTAGTGATGCCTTGCGAAGCAAGGCATCACCATCACTCTCAAACATACATATTAGTGTTGCTTGTGAAGCAATGCATCAATATTGTTATTCTCCATATTTTTATTATTAGTGGGGCTTGCGTAGCAAGCCATAAATATTATTAGAACGGTTTATTATTCTTCTTCTTATTATTCTTTATTCTGGACACTTTTTCGGCGCGCTACTCCTCCCACAAATTTTGTCACAGACCCATGAATGAGGCGTCAAATCGACCGGCCTATACGGGAATGGTGTGCTATATCTTTTCTAAGGGATCGGGGGTGCGATGTTCGCCCCAGGGGCGAAAAAGTAGCCGAAAAGTCAATGGGATTTAACATTGCGGAAACTTTGACGCCTCATAGCTCCGAGCAAGGATTTCAGAGAAACTTGTGTGTCACCACATTTGAAGAGGCTGGCAGGCCCTGTAAGATGACACATCGCAATGGGGTATAAGTTGTACCCCTGGGGCGCTAGAGCTCCCCAAATTTCCTCAAATTTCCCCATTGACTTATAATGGGGAGGGACGTCCCATTAAACTCATGTGTTTCTCTTACTATAGGAAATTGCATAGGGATTTTGTATTGACCACAGCTCTGGCTCACAGTGTCTCAGAGACAAGGGGGTGGGCTCAATTTACTCAGCCAACCAATCACTATCTCAGGATCACTGTGAACCCATCAAGCCACGCCCTAGCAACCATTTAGAGCTCCCTAGCAACTGATCCCATAGACTTCCATTGAAAAACATCAAAGGGATATCTTTTGATAGAAGTGTCATAGAATTACGAGGGTGGGTTTGTTTGACTCGGGGCATCAACAGCCAATCATAAATCACAGTCAACACTTCCTAGCCACGCCCTAGCAACCATTATCAAGCAGCCTAGCAACCGTTTAGCAACACCAATATCTCCGCCTCAGAACATCATAGAAACATGGGGGTTGGTTTATATCATTCATACTGACAAGCAGCCTTTGGATTATTGTCATTGGATGATGCCAAACCACTCCATAGCAACCAAACAAAGCACCCTAGCAACCGTTTACCAACACCTATATCTCTGCATCAGAACATCGTAAAGACATGGGGGTTGGTTTATATCATTCATACTGACAAGCAGTATCATCATTGGATGCTGCAAAGCCACTCCATAGCAACCAAACAGAGTACCCTAGCAACCGTTTACCAAGACCTATATCTCTGCCTCAGAACATCATAGAGACATGGGGGTTGGTTTATATCATTCATACAGACAAGCAGTATCATCATTGGATGCTGCCAAGCCCCCCTAGCAACCAAACAGAGTACCCTAGCAACCGTATACCAAGACCTATATCTCTGCTTCGGAACATCGTAGAGACATGGGGGTTGGTTTATATCATTCATACAGACAAGCAGTATCATCATTGGATGCTGCCAAGCCCCCCTAGCAACCAAACAGAGTACCCTAGCAACCGTATACCAAGACCTATATCTCTGCTTCAGAACATCATAGAGGCATGGGGGTTGGTTTATATCATTCATACAGACAAGCAGTATCATCATTGGATGCTGCCAAGCCCCCTTAGCAACCAAACAGAGTACCCTAGCAACCATATACCAAGACCTATATCTCTGCTTCAGAACATCATAGAGACATGGGGGTTGGTTTATATCATTCATACAGACAAGCACTATCATCATTGGATGCTGCCAAGCACCCTTAGCAACCAAACAGAGTACCCTAGCAACCATATACCAAGACCTATATCTCTGCCTCAGAACATCATAGAGACATGGGGGTTGGTTTATATCATTCATACAGACAAGCAGTATCATCATTGGATGCTGCCAAGCCCCCCTAGCAACCAAACAGAGTACCCTAGCAACCGTATACCAAGACCTATATCTCTGCTTCAGAACATCATAGAGGCATGGTGGTTGGTTTATATCATTCATACAGACAAGCAGTATCATCATTGGATGCTGCCAAACCCCTCCATAGCAACCAAACAGAGTACCCTAGCAACCGTTTACCAAGACCTATATCTCTGCCTCAGAACATCCTAGAGACATGGGGGTTGGTTTATATCATTCATACAGACAAGCAGTATCATCATTGGATGCTGCCAAGCCCCTCCATAGCAACCAAACAGAGTACCCTAGCAACCGTTTACAAGGACCTATATCTCTGCATCAGAACATCGTAGAGGCATGGGGGTTGGGTCTTTTGACTCAGACTGGCAAATAGTCTTTAAATGTCACCCCATAAATTGTATAGCCACTCCATAGCAACCATATAGAGTACCCTAGCAACCGTACAAACACATGAATAGGACATATCTCAGCTCCACAACGTCGTACAGACTTGGGGGTGGCCTCTTTTGTTTCGGGTGAGAATCCAGTACACACAACATAGCATCCGAGAGGATTTTTTTGCCACGGCAAGCACCACTCACATTTTCTTCAGGAAATGTACATTCTAGTGTTGTGATTACTATTCACCTTTTCAAAACTTTGGCACGCTACTCCTCCGGCACCGTTTGTCGTAGACCCATGAATGAGGTGTCAAATCGTGCGACTTATTGAGGAGAGGTGTGCTATATCTCTTCTAAGCGATCGGGTGTATGATGTTAGTTTTCGGCGGGAAAAAAATCGTCCCAATCAAGTCCCCATTGACTTAACATGGAGAACAGGTTTATGTGATCATATCTCCGCATCAGAACATCACAGAGACTTGGGGCTGGTCTCATTTGAATCGGCCTATCAAGCAGCTAATAACTACTGACATTCAAACTTCATAGCCACGCCCTAGCAACCAGCTACAGCACCCTAGCAACCATATATCAACATTAACAAGCCATATCTCAGCCCCAGAACATCGTACAGACATGAGGGTGGTCTCTTTTGACTCAGACTGGCCAATATTCTTTGAATATCAAACCATAAACTGTATAGCCACACCCTAGTAACCATTTACAGTACCCTAGTAACCGTACAAACACATGAATAAGCCATATCACAGCCCCAGAACATCCTACAGACATGTTGCTTGCCTTTTTTGCATTATCCGGGTGGCGAATTTTGCCACGGCAAGCACCACTCACATTTTCTTCAGGAAATGTACATTCTAGTTAGTGGTGCTTGCGTAGCAAGGCATCACTATTACTATCTAGCCCGAAAACGGTTTTAGTGATGCCTTGCAAAGCAAGGCATCACCATCACTCTCAAACATACATATTAGTGTTGCTTGTGAAGCAATGCATCAATATTGTTAATCTCCATATTTTTATTATTAATGGTGCTTGCGTAGCAAGCCATAAATATATTTAGATCGGTTTATTATTATTATTATAATAATTATTCTTACTTCTGGACACTTTTTCGGCGCGCTTCTCCTCCCACATTTTTTGTCACAGACCCACGAATGAGGCGTCAAATCGACCGGCCTATACGGGAATGGTGTGCTATATCTTTTCTAAGGGATCGGGGGTACGATGTTCGCCCCAGGGGCGAAAAAGTAGCCGAAAAATCCCATTGACTTAACATTGCGACGAATTTTAACGAGTCATAACTCTGAGAGAGGATTTCGGAGAAATTCGTGTGTCACCACATTTGAAGAGGCTGGCAGGCCCTGTAAGATGACACATCGCAAAGGGGTGTGAGTTGTACCCCTGGGGCGCTAGAGCTCCCCAAATTTTCTCAAATTTCCCCATTGACTTATAATGGGGAGGGACGTCCCATCAAACTCATGTGTTTCTCTTACAATGGGAAATTGCATAGGGATTTTGTATTGACCATAGCTCTGGCTCACAGTGTCTCAGAGAGAAGGGGGTGGGCTCAATTTACTCAGACAGCCAATCACTATCTCAGGATGATAATGACACTATCAAGCCACGCCCTAGCAACCATTTAGAGCTCCCTAGCAACGGATCCCATAGACTTCCATTGTAAAACATCAAAGGGATATCTTTCTATAGAAGTGTCATAGAAACACGAGGGTGGGTTTGTTTGGGGTTGGCCTCAAATTACTATGGCAACCAATCACTGTCTCATACTAGAACGTACTAAAACATGGTAAATCATAGTAATAACATGGTAAATCTTACTACAATGTGCTAAATCTTACTACAAACAAGGTCAATCATACTAGAACGTGGTAAATCTTACTACAAACACGGTAAATCTTACTAAAACGTGGTAAATCATGGTAAATCTTACTACAAACACGGTAAATCGTACTACAACGTGGTAAATCATGCTAAATCTTACTACAAACACTACAACGTGGTAAATCAACGTAAATCTTACTACAAACAGTAAATCACACTACAACGTGGTAAATCATGGTAAATCTTACTACAAACACGGTAAATCATACTACAACATGGTAAATCTTACTACAAACACGGTAAATCATACTAGAACATGGTAACTCTTACTACTAACACGGTAAATCTTACTAGAACATGGTAAATCATGGTGAATCTTACTACAAACATGGTAAATCTTACTACAAACACGGTAAATCTTACTAGAACATGGTAAATCATGGTGAATCTTACTACAAACATGGTAAATCATACTAGAATGTGGTAAATCATGGTGAATCTTACTACAAACACGGTAAATCATACTAGAACGTGGTAAATCATGGTAAATCTTACTACAAACACGGTAAATCATACTACAATGTGGTAAATCATGGTGAATCTTACTACAAACACGGTAAATCATACTACAATGTGGTAAATCATGGTAAATCTTACTACAAACACGGTAAATCATACTACAATGTGGTAAATCATGGTAAATCTTACTACAAACATGGTAAATCATACTACAATGTGGTAAAT
>NC_137098.1:17885719-18066460 GCF_949357685.1 Gobio gobio
CACTCCCACACACTCATATTTATAAACACACACACTCACACACTCACATTTATTCACTCTCACACACACACACTCACTCACACTCACATTTATACACACACACACTCACACACTCACATTTATTCACTCTCTCACACACACTCACTCACACTCACATTTATTCACTCACACACACACTCACACTCACATTTATTCACTCACACTCCCACACACTCATATTTATAAACACACACACTCACACACTCACATTTATTCACTCTCACACACACACACTCACTCACACTCACATTTATACACACACACACTCACACACTCACATTTATTCACTCTCTCACACACACACTCACTCACACTCACATTTATTCACTCACACACACACTCACACTCACATTTATTCACTCACACTCCCACACACTCATATTTATAAACACACACACTCACATTTATTCACTCTCACACACACACACACTCACTCACACTCACATTTATACACACACACTCACATTTATTCACTCTCTCACACACACACTCACTCACTCACATTTATTCACTCACACACACACTCACACTCACATTTATTCACTCACACACACACACACACACACACATTTATTCACTCACACTCCCACACACACACACACACACTCACATTTATTCACTCACACTCCCACACACACACACACACACTCACATTTATTCACTAACACTCACACACACTCACTCACACTCACTCACACACTCAGACACACACTCACACTCAATCACATACACATTCTATAACACAAATTTTGACCATCAGCCTAATTCCATGAATGATTTATTCACAGGTTGAACAGGCGAGCACCAGCGCTGCTGTAGCTCAGTTTTCGGGTAGTATGTTTGCGGACGGTAGTGATCGCGCACCGAGGGTTTTGTCTGTGCGGGCGTCGCATTGCCAGAAAGATGTACGGTATAACAAGTTTTCCAGAAACCATCAGTGCACTTGCGTTGCGTTGACGTTCTTGGCCAACCTTAGTGACGGGATTCGGTTTAAGATGCCTGAGCTTGATAGAGTTATAGAGGAAGGGGATGCGTTGTACGTCGGCATTAAAATGCAGCTTATTGCTGAAGGAAGATTTAATCAGAACGAACTAACTATGGAGGAAGTCCCGCTGAGTGTTTCGTCGTTTAACCGGACACACCAGGTGCAGAAGTCTGAAGTGATGATGGGATACCTAAGAGCCAGAGGGACCCCTGACATGGAAGGGTGGTGGATTCCTCTCACCGAAAGACTGCAGTGCCTCTCAACAACTGTCAGCTATGCACTGCTCACCGTTGCTCCAGAATGTATTGCCGTGTTCAGAGACAGATGTGGAAGGTACGGATTCTTTGATTCGCACTCAAGAACTGCCGAAGGCTTGCCCCATCGTAAAGGTCGTGGAACTGCTGTCATGTTAACTTTTACCCATCTGAGTGACATGATTGACAGAGTTCTCAATATCTTCAAGGATCGTGGTGATAAGGCCAGCTATGAATTCATGCCTGTGTCGTTTGAAACAGAGCAACAGTCTGACCAACTACCTTCACCATCAGTTTGTGAACAGGCATCGCAAGTGATTTCAGCTCTACCAGAGCCAGAAACACATGTTGGAGCCGAAGTAAATCTTGTTGGCTCAGGAGCAAAAAAAACCGATATGATAGATAAAAGAAATAAGCACCGAAGAAAAAAAGAAATGCGTAAAGCGCTTAAAATGTCAAAACAACATGCAGAACGTAATGGTACAACTGTATCTCGTGTCATAAGAAAAAATAAAAAGAGGGAATATGAGAGAAAGAGGTATGTCAGCTGCTTACAATTCCAAACAAAGAAGAAAGAAGCCATTAAGGAAAAGTATAATCAGGATCCCTTTTTTAGATACAAAATTAAAGAGAACATAGTGAGGCGATACCGCACAGATTCTCTTTTCCGGAAGAAGAAGAAAGATTACATTGTTACGCGATATGGGACAGATACTCTCTTCCAGAGTAAAATGAAAGACTACGGCGTTAGGCGGTATAGGACCGATACTCTCTTCCAAAGTAAAAAGAAAGATTCCATGGTTAGGCGGTATAGGACCGATACTTTCTTCCAGAGCAAAATGAAAGATTACATGGTTAGGCGGTATAGGGCCGATACTTTCTTCCAGAGCAAAATGAAAGATTACATGGTTAGGCGGTATAGGACCGATACTCTCTTCCAGAGTAAAATGAAAGACTACATGGCGAGGAGATATGCAGGTGACCCAGAGTTCCGAGCGCATCACATCCTGCGATGTACCCTGCGCAAGATGCAGAAATGTGTTGGTGATGCTTCATATCCCATTCTTCATCGGTTGCAATGCGCACTCAGGATTAAAAGGAAATACAAACCATACATCCGCTTCAGCAAGGAAACAACACCCCAGCCTTTGGTTGGCGGAGTGATGGAAAGTGCCATTAATGCATTCCGATGTAAGATTCAGCATGGCCCTACACATGTCTGCACCGTCTGTCACAGAGCCCTGTTTCCTGATCAAGTCAAGGTCTGTAACAGAACGAGTTATGGCAAAAACGTCCAAGTTGCCAGGTCTTGCTTAACCGGGAAGTATGTTCATGCTTGTGATCGTGCCTGCTCAAGTCCTTGTATAGTTCCGGAAGAGAGAAGAGAGGAGTGGATTTGCCACACGTGTGACAGCCATCTTAAAAGAGGCCACATGTCTTCAATTGCAGCAGCTAACCGACTTGAATTGCCACCCATTCCTGCGGAACTGCTTGAATTGAATGTCCTTGAACGCCAACTCATCGCCAAAATTTTACCTTTCGCCAAAATCGTCGCCTTGCCGAAGGGAAGACAGCGATCGGTACATGGAAGTGTTGTGTGTGTGCCCTCTGACGTGGAGAATACCGTCAACTCTCTCCCAAGACCTAGTAGTGAGTCCCAGCTACTGCAGGTCAAGTTAAAGAGACACATTAAGTTTAAAGGTTACCAGCACTTTCTTACCGTTAACATGCGTAACGTGCTTGCAGCTCTAGCGACGCTGAAAGCAATTCATTCGGAATACAGGGACATCTCCATAAGAGAATCGCCGACATTCGACCTAGATGAGGAAAACGACGATGGAGAGGAGCAACAAGAAGTCGATGTTGCTCAGCAGGATGAGCAAGAGGTTAGCGTCGAGGAAAAGGACGAACTCCGACCGGGTCTCACGTTAGACACGTGTATGCAGCCGCCTGACATAGCACAAGAGATCATGTCGTACGGTGAGGGAATATTTAGCGTCGCTCCTGCACAAGGACAAAAGCCTGTTGGGTTTTTCAAGATCCCAAAGCTGGAAGCCATGGCGTTCCCTGTTCAATTCCCAACTGGACAGAACACAATCGATGAGGCGAGACAAGTATCGATATCTCCTAGTATGTATTTCAACGCAAGATTGTTCTGCGTGGATACTCGTTTCGCCAAAGATCAGACTTACCTTTTTTTCGCACAGTTTGTGACCGAAACGCAACTGGCTAGAAACAGCATGTCCATCCAGTTGCGAAAAGGTAAACCGGTTACGAGAGACGGCAGAAGGATTTCCAACAAGCTGCTTCAGGATAACCGCGAGATCGAACGATTGGTTCACAACAGAGACGCCACACGGTTCATGCAACCGCTGAGAGGTTCTCCAGCTTACTGGGAAAAAACTTTGAGAGATCTGCAGGCAATGATTAGACAGTTAGGGACCCCTACGTTTTTTTGCACTTTCAGCGCGGCCGAAATGCGATGGCCTGAAGTGATTACGGCGATCAAGGCCCAGCAAGGTGAACAGATTGACTTTTCTGAGCTTGACTGGACGACAAAATGTGAAATCCTCCGAAGCAACCCCGTCACTGTAATGCGCATGTTTGAAAAACGTGTGGACGCGCTAATGACACATCTGCTCTTGTCGCCTGCCCAACCCATTGGTAAAGTCGAGGATCACTTTTACAGAGTTGAGTTTCAAGCTAGAGGTAGCCCACACATTCATCTTCTCGTTTGGGTAAAGGATGCACCAGAGTTTGAAAACGATGATGATAAAGTAGTCTGCGATTTTATCGACCGTTATATAACCTGCCGGTTGCCCGATTCCGACGCTGATCCTGAGCTTCATCGAATTGTCACCGAAGTTCAGCTTCATAGCAGGAACCACTCCAAGTCGTGTAAAAAAGGTAATTTATTGTGTCGATTTGGGTTCCCTAAGCTACCAGTGACTAAAACCACGATAACTCGTCCGCGACCGCCTCGTCCTGAACAAGAGGATGAAACGGAGGCTTCTTCATCGGGAAGCTGCATGTCTAAAACCGGTATCGCTCGTCCCCGACCACAGAACCCTGAAGAGGAGCAAAAACAAAGAGACGAGAGAAAGGCGGCGGCGAGACGGGAAGCTGCGCAAAAAGCCATGAGTGACGCGCGAACAAAACTCAAGCCGGTGTGGGATTTGTTAAATGATCCCCAAGCCTCCTTTAACAGTTTGTCAGATCTACTGACAAAGTGTAAGATGACCGTCGATGATTACACTAACGCCGTCGAAGCATTGTCCTCTTCCAATTTGGTTTTGCTTAAGCGCGATCCAAAGGAGTCTTGGGTGAACGGATACAATCCCCATTTGTTGAGGGCGTGGAACGCCAACATGGACATTCAGTATGTTCTTGATGCTTTTAGCTGCATCATGTACATGCTGTCGTACATTTCCAAGCCGGAACACGAAATGGGCGACTTGCTAAAAAACGTAATCAAAAGCGTGCGCGAAAGTAACGTTAACGAGGAGGACGAGATGAAGCACGTAATGCAGGCGTACTCCAAACATAGACAAGTAAGCGCTCAGGAGTCTGTGGCACGAACATGCAGCTTACCGTTGAAGAAGTGTTCACGAAGCGTTGTGTTTATACCGACAGACGATGACGCGCTTAAGATGAGTCTCCCCCTTAGCGCCCTATTAAATAAAGATCCCGATTCAGAGGATGTCTGGATGTCAGGGATCATCGATAAGTACAGAGCAAGGCCTCAAACCCGAGAGTTTGAAACGATGTGTCTGGCAGATTTTGCTTCGGAATGTCGCATCGTGTACGGTCAGCAAACTAAAGGAAAGAATGTTCACCGGCTGCTCAACGGTATGGGATTTTTCCAAAAAAGAACCGTCGGTAAGGCTGCGGTTATACGGTACGCGCGCTTTTCGAAAGAAAAACAAGCGGAAAAATTTTACGGTAGGCTACTTAAACTTTATTTGCCCCATCGTTCCAACGAACAGCTAAAACCTCATAGATTTCCAACCTATGAGCAGTTTTACAGTAGTGCATCTGTGGAGCTTCCGACGCACCCGGGTTTCCTGATGCCTGTTCGTGCCATAGTGCAAGCACACCAAGAAAAGTTTGAGAAGCACAGCGACGAAGTGGAGAAGGCATTCGATCAGCTGCAACAGCAAGGACCGCCTGAGAACGCGTGGACCGCTTTTGCACCTGAAATCGAAGTCGATCGCTTGGAGTGCATTGCGGAACGAGAAGACATCGATCCTGATGACGAGAATGTTGTACAAGACGATGTTCCAGAATACCAAATTCTTGAACACGGAGATGGAGTTGTACCACGAGTAGAGGAACCCCAGATGAGTGTTGAATTTGCTAGGAAGTTGTTTCGAAGTCTCAACGAGACGCAGGCAGCCATATTCTACACTGTCTGCCAGTGGTGTCAGAAGCGTGTGTGGGGGCATAATCCAGAACCGTTTTACTACTTCGTAACAGGTGGTGCTGGTTGTGGCAAATCTCACGTCATCAAGTGCATCTACACGGAAGCGACGAAAATTCTACGTCAACTGCCTCGACTACGAGAGGAAGGGGATCTCTCCGTGCCCACGGTGCTCTTGAGTGCATTTACTGGAACGGCAGCGTTCAATATTTCCGGTAAAACGCTGCATTCCATCTTAAAACTTCCAAGGAACCTGAAACCGCCGTATCAAGGACTTGGAAATGCTCTAGATGAGCTACGAGCTAGGCTACGCGACGTCGAAATTCTGATCATTGATGAAGTCTCCATGATTTCGAAGCATCTTTTTGCCTACATAAACTGGAGATTTCAGCAAATCAAAGGCAGCAAGAAACCTTTCGGTGGAATCTCTGTACTCGCAGTGGGGGACTTTTACCAACTGCCACCTCTGGGTAAAGCCAAACCCCTGTGTGTGTATGAAGAGGATGTTTTGGACTTCTGGAAAGACCATTTCCAAATGATTTCCCTCTCAGAGATTATGCGTCAGAAAGAGGACCTTGCTTTTGCCCAACTTCTAAACCGGCTACGCGTTAAGCAGAAATCCGACGATCTTCGAGATGACGATAGAGCGCTGTTACTTCAGGCCGTGAAGAACCCCGAAGACTGCCCGTGTAATGCACTGCACATATTTGCCACCAACAAGGAAGTCCACAGACACAACACCCAAACCATCCACGCTCTTCACACTGACATCGTAACCGTCGATGCCGAAGATTACCGGAAAGACCCAAGGACGGGAGTGATGAAGAAACAGAACAAGCCTGTCGTCGGAAAAAAGGACGACTTGCTCGACACCATTAAAATTGCGTTGGGAGTGCGCATAATGGTGACCAGGAACCTGGACGTTGAAGACGGAATCGTGAACGGATGTTTTGGGAAGATTTCCAATATTGTCCATAAGACAAAAGATGGAATCGACTCCGTTCAGATGCTTGGACTTACACTGGACAATGCCCAAGCAGGCAAGAATCACCGCAGAAGAGTGCAAGGTGAAGAAGACGACTTGGTCTACATCGAGAGATCAGAAGAAAGTCTGAGGAAAGGAGCAGTTCGTCGACAGTTCCCCATCAAGTTGGCCTACGCCTGCACGGCTCACAAAGTTCAGGGCATGACCATGCAGGATGCCGTAGTGTCACTGAACACGATTTTTGAGCCGGGAATGGCCTACGTCGCCCTCAGCAGGACGACCTCGCTCCGTGGACTACACATCACGGACTTCAACGAAAAGAAGATTTATGCAGATTCTGCAATCACAGCCTCGTTGCGGAATATGACGAGAGCGTCGTTTGTAGGAATCATGCCGCTTCTGCAGAAGACGAGGGAAACCGACGTGGATCAGCGATTCACAATCATCCACCACAACACCGAAGGACTGTCGTCGCACATTGAGGACATCAGAAGCCATCACGAACTGCTTTTGTCGGATATTCTTTGCCTGACGGAAACTCACCTGACCGGATCGTCCATTTCACCCCATCTCCAATTGCAAGGATACAACGCATTTATGCGCAATAGGCACGCGTCGTATTCAACTCGCCAAGACATTGCAAACAAAGATGGAGGTGGCGTCGTCATATTTTGTAAAGAGCATATTTCAGCTCAGCCTCGGCAATTCATTCAAAATGTGACCGATCTGGAGTTTGTCGTCATCAAAGTGGATAGTCCCATCCAAATGACAATCGCTGCCGTGTACAGGCCACCGCACTACGGTTTGGAAGACTTCCTGAAGAATGTGAAGAGTCTGTTGGATTATTTGGAGATAGCGGACGAACATCCCGTCATTGTCTGTGGCGACTTTAACGAGGACCTCCTAGGCACGAGGAACAAAGCTGTTCTGGATTTATTTCAGTCGAAAGGATACACGCAACTGATCACCACCGCAACAACTAAAAAGCACACACTACTGGATCACATCTACATCTCTCATCCGGATTTGTGCCTTCAGGCGGGCGTGTTACATAGTTATCATAGTTATCATAATCCAGTGTACTGTGTTTTGCGTAGATGAGTTTGTGCGTTTAGATAGTATGCCATACGGTACCATGGCCACTGAATGCGGCATTAAGGACAACAGTGGGGCAGCAGCCTTAGTTCCATGGCTCGCGTATGGTTGGGTTGATAAGCTATACGGAACCATAGTCACTGAACAGTGGGGCATCGTCTGCCTATGCTATGGTTCGCGTATGGTTGGGTTGCGGTTAGATTGTATCGCGTACGGGTTATGGTTAAGGTTTTAGCAAGAAAGCAGGATAGGAGCCTCAGCAGCAGGAAGGTGTGGCAGCTCCAGGGAGGACTCTAGACGGTGAAGGCAGCAGCAGATGCAGTAAGGAGTAGCGTGGCAGCTCCAGGGAGGACACAGACAGTGAGAGCAACAGTGACAGTAAGACGAGGTAAAGGTAAAGCGAGACATAGTAAGAAACTGTTGTAATGTATAGGAGTTGGACCTTTATTAATATAAGTCTTAAGTTGAATTTGTGTTCAATCTGTATGATTTGTCACAGTCTGTACTGGATGTATTTATGCAGTCCCCCTTTATCCTATCATTGATATGTGCAGGAAGAATTTGGAGATGAAAGCAGTGCTGTCTGCGACCGGATACGAGTGTGCATTATACCATCTAAAGGTAAGTGTTTAAAGATCTTGCTTCAGTCACTGTACCACTGCACACCATAACCATGTTTGAAGGAAAATGTTAAATCTTAATCTAATTTTCATTTTGATGTTTTTCAGCAGCCGGCCAGTTGAAGTCAGAATGTCTGAGATGATGACAGATGATTTCTTTATGTAAGGTTTAGTTGTTAGTTTACTTTTATTTGTATTTTAGTTTATTAGTACTTGTGTTTTCAGTGATCCCAATATTCATTTATCAATTTCATGCCCAGAGGACGGGACCAAATGTGTGTGGCATTGAGGACAATGCTAAAGACGGAAGAAACGGAGGTAGAAGCACAAGGGTAAAGTATGTCAATACTACTGGTAAGTGTTTCAGTGCATTTTATTTAGTTTGATTTTAAGGAATAACAATGTTAATATAAATGAAAAAAATTAATTATGTGCAGTACTAAACAGTTTTTTTCTCCTTGTGTGCATGTGAGTGTGTATGTGTTTGTTATAGAGTGTGTGCGCGTGTGTGTGTGTGTGTGCATGTGTGTGAGTGTGTTAGATAAAGAATGAATGGAGAGTGAATGTTCCTTTCCAAGGATTGCCACCTTGTCGTTTGGTGGAAAGGCTTGCGTGTTCCAGTGATCCCTAACGGCCGTTTCACACTGCAAGCGTGAGCAGTGCATGAGCTTCACGTCAGCGTAACTGCACCGTCACTGCAGCGGCAGACGCGCGAGAGTATTCACACTGGAAGCGTTTGTGCAGCGTCACAGCAACGCTACATATAAATTATCACTTATATCATATGACTATTTATTTCCAAACACGCACTCGATCGGGTTTGCTATTGGTAGTGCTAGAGGCTACCTTTCTGTGTTACATAATAAACTAAAACAAAGTATATATATATATAGACATGCTTATTATGTGCAGTTTGACAACTTTTTGTGTGAAATCATATTTATTTTGTCCATCAAAAGTGTGATTTCTCTTTGGGGTTAGAAATAAAATAGATGCGACGCTCCTGCTTTATGCTCACGTGCCTCTCCCAGTGTGAATGCACTCATTGCTTAACATGCACACCGGAAAAATATGCACTGCTCATGCGCCGCTCACGCTTGCGGTGTGAAACGGCCGTAAGAGTAAGCCACTCTGTAGCTTTTTACTCAGTTTTGGCTTACTTAAGGGTATTGGATCCAGACTAAGTGCAATCCAAATGGCCATTAATTAAATAAAAATACATTTTAAACATAATTACTTGGTTTTGTCTTTCTTCATCATTTTATATTCAAATATTGTGGGGCTGTTACATGCAAAATGATCAATTTCTGCCAGGCATACTTGTAGATTTCATCAGCGTCTGTGACGTGGAATGTTTGTGATAAATTGGCAAAGTAATGAAATTGAAATTAAGTTACCAAAGTCATGTCTAATGTTGATCATCCTTGCATCAGTCCTCCGACTCTTCATGTAAGTGAATAAATACATATATCCACTATGTAAATGTATGCTCCCAAATGGGATGGTGGTAGAAATTACGTTCAGGGGTTCTTGGTTTGAATCTGCCGCTGTATCGTATTTCTCCTCATCAAAACTAATTTCCCGACCTCAATGGCACATTAAGAATACATTGTGAACTTCTGAGATCCAGGTATATTGACAGATGTTACTTTAAATGGCTTTATATGTACTTGTCCACAACATGTCATATATATATATATATATATATATATATATATATATATATAATATATATATATATATATATATAAATAATACACACAGACCACATGTCTGTGCATCATTATTTTTCAAACTAATTTAAAAACACATCCAATAAGATGTTCACTGCACAATAAAACATCATGTGATTGGCTGGTGTAATGTTGTTGAAATGTGTATTGTTAAAAAATATATAAATTTACATTTAAAAACATTCCTTTGGCCATTAATTGTAATGATCCATTGAGATTAACAGTTTAAATTGTGTCGTTCAGGTTGATGCATCTAATGTGCAGTTGTTTTTTTAATACCTATTGGTGCCTCTAGTATTTGTATCCTCCTCAATGGTGTAGTCTGGAGCACATTAGACTCTGGTGAGTGTTGTTTTAACGCTACCGATCCTGTTCGAATCCACCATATGCAGAGATCGTTTGTCACCCTTTTGCATCACACATCGGAAAGGTATTTATTTTCAATAAAAATTATGACAATTAACACAAATAACAATTTTTTTGGAAATAAAGTGCCTATAAGGAAACGTTTATGGACTCAGGAAGATCATTCACTGTTCACATGCAAATCATAGTCACTGTCTCTTGGTGACTTGAGTCTGTACAAACACTCACCAGAGAAACTTTCTGGCTGCTATAATGTTGCTGAAATGTGTGTCATTAGAAAATACCAGTTTACATTTCCAAACATTCCTTTTGTCACAAATTGCAATAATCAACTGAGATAAACTGAGATAACTTGTGTCATGCAGTGAAGCTAATGTGCAGGTGTTTTTTTTAAATACCTTTTAGCGCCGGCATTACATATATGTTTTCAGTGGCGTACTCTGGAGCACATTGGACTTTCATGAACTTTATTTTGACATGATTGATCTGGTTCGAATCCACCTATTACAGAGATCGCTTTTCTCCATTTTCTCATCATTATTTCATTGGAAAAGTATTTACTTTCAATAAAAATGATGCCAATGACAATTAACACATATTACAATTTTCTAAAATTGGAATTAAAGTGCCTAAAATGAAAAGTTTATGGACTCCATAAACTTCCATTGAAAATTCTACAATATTGCAGAAACAAAGATTTCGTTTATTTTTGACTCAGACTGGCCAATAGTCTTTCAATATCAAACCATAAACTGTATAGCCACACCCTAGTAACCAGTTACAGTACCCTAGCAACCATACAAACACATGAATAAGCCATATCTCAGCCCCAGAACATCATACAGACATGTTGCTTGGCTTTTTTGCATCCCAGTAGCATCCGAGAGGATTTTTTTGCCACGGCAAGCACCACTCACATTTTCTTCAGGAAATGTACATTCTAGTTAGTGGTGCTTGCGTAGCAAGGCATCACTATTACTATCTTACCTCAGAACGCTTTTTAGTGATGCCTTGCGCAGCAAGGCATCACCATCACTCTCAAACATACTTATTAGTGGGCCTTGCGAAGCAAGGCATCAATATTGTTATTCTCCATACTCATTAATATTCGTGGAGCTTATTTAGCAAGGCGTATATATACTATACACCCAGGAACGGTTTATTATTATTCTTTATTCTTATTATTCCGGACAACATTTTGGCGCGCTACTCCTCCCGCACCGTTTGTCACAGACCCATGAATGAGGTGTCAAAACGTGCGGCTTAATCGGGAATGGTGTGCTATATCTTTTCTAAGGGGTCGGGGGTGCGGTGTTCGCCCCAGGGGCGAAAAAGTAGCGAAAAAATTCCCATAGACTTAACATTGCTAAAATTTTTAACGAGTCATAACTCTGAGCGAGGATTTCGTAGAAACTCGTGTGTCACCACATTTGAAGAGGCTGACAGGCCCTGTAAGATGACACATCGCAATGGGGTATAAGTTGTACCCCTGGGGCGCTAGAGCTCCCCAAATTTCCTCAAATTTCCCCATTGACTTATAATGGGGAGGGACGTCCCATAAAACTCATGTGTTTCTCTTACAATGGGAAATTGCATAGGGATTTTGTATTGACCACAGCTCTGGCTCACAGTGTCTCAGAGACAAGAGGGTGGGCTCAATTTACTCAGCCAACCAATCACTATCTCAGGATGATTGTCAACCTATGAAGCCACGCCCTAGCAACCATTTAGAGCTCCCTAGCAACTGATCCCATAGACTTCCATTGAAAGAGATCAAAGGGATATCTTTTGATAGAAGTCTCATAGAAACACGAGGGTGGGTTTGTTTGACTCGGGGCATCAACAGCCAATCACAAATCACCTTCAACACTTCCTAGCCACGCCCTAGCAACCATTATCAAGCAGCCTAGCAACCGTTAACCAAGACCGATATCTCTGCCTCAGAACATCATAGAGGCATGGGGGTTGGTTTATATAATTCATACTGACAAGCAGCCTTTAGAGTAATGTCATTGGATGCTGCCAAGCCACTCCATAGCAACCAAAAAGAGTACCCTAGCAACCGTTTACCAAGACCTATATCTCTGCCTCAAAACATCATAGAGACATGGGGGTTGGTTTATATCATTCATACAGACAAGCAGTATCATCATTGGATGCTGCCAAGCCCCCCTAGCAACCAAACAGAGTACCCTAGCAACCGTATACCAAGACCTATATCTCTGCTTCAGAACATCATAGAGGCATGGGGGTTGGTTTATATCATTCATACAGACAAGCAGTATCATCATTGGATGCTGCCAAGCCCCCTTAGCAACCAAACATAGTACCCTAGCAACCATATACCAAGACCTATATCTCTGCTTCAGAACATCATAGAGACATGGGGGTTGGTTTATATCATTCATACAGACAAGCAGTATCATCATTGGATGCTGCCAAGCCCCCTTAGCAACCAAACAGAGTACCCTAGCAACCATATACCAAGACCTATATCTCTGCCTCAGAACATCATAGAGACATGGGGGTTGGTTTATATCATTCATACAGACAAGCAGTATCATCATTGGATGCTGCCAAGCCCCCCTAGCAACCAAACAGAGTACCCTAGCAACCGTATACCAAGACCTATATCTCTGCTTCGGAACATCGTAGAGACATGGGGTTTGGTTTATATCATTCATACAAACAAGCAGTATCATCATTGGATGCTGCCAAGCCCCCCTAGCAACCAAAAAGAGTACCCTAGCAACCGTATACCAAGACCTATATCTCTGCTTCAGAACATCATAGAGGCATGGGGGTTGGTTTATATCATTCATACAGACAAGCAGTATCATCATTGGATGCTGCCAAACCCCTCCATAGCAACCAAACAGAGTACCCTAGCAACCGTTTACCAAGACCTATATCTCTGCCTCAGAACATCCTAGAGACATGGGGGTTGGTTTATATCATTCATACAGACAAGCAGTATCATCATTGGATGCTGCCAAGCCCCTCCATAGCAACCAAACAGAGTACCCTAGCAACCGTTTACAAGGACCTATATCTCTGCATCAGAACATCGTAGAGGCATGGGGGTTGGTTTATATCATTCATACAGACAAGCAGTATCATCATTGGATGCTGCCAAGCCCCCTTAGCAACCAAACAGAGTACCCTAGCAACCATATACCAAGACCTATATCTCTGCCTCAGAACATCATAGAGACATGGGGGTTGGTTTATATCATTCATACAGACAAGCAGTATCATCATTGGATGCTGCCAAGCCCCCCTAGCAACCAAACAGAGTACCCTAGCAACCGTTTACCAAGACCTATATCTCTGCTTCAGAACATCATAGAGACATGGGGGTTGGTTTATATCATTCATACAGACAAGCAGTATCATCATTGGATGCTGCCAAGCCCCCCTAGCAACCAAAGAGAGTACCCTAGCAACCGTATACAAAGACCTATATCTCTGCTTCAGAACATCGTAGAGACATGGGGGTTGGTTTATATCATTCATACAGACAAGCAGTATCATCATTGGATGCTGCCAAGCCCCCCTAGCAACCAAACAGAGTACCCTAGCAACCGTATACAAAGACCTATATCTCTGCTTCAGAACATCATAGAGGCATGGGGGTTGGTTTATATCATTCATACAGACAAGCAGTATCATCATTGGATGCTGCCAAGCCCCCCTAGCAACCAAACAGAGTACCCTAGCAACCGTATACCAAGACCTATTTCTCTGCTTCGGAACATCGTAGAGACATGGGGGTTGGTTTATATCATTCATACAGACAAGCAGTATCATCATTGGATGCTGCCAAGCCCCCCTAGCAACCAAACAGAGTACCCTAGCAACCGTATACCAAGACCTATGTCTCTGCTTCAGAACATCATAGAGGCATGGGGGTTGGTTTATATCATTCATACAGACAAGCAGTATCATCATTGGATGCTGCCAAGCCCCCCTAGCAACCAAACAGAGTACCCTAGCAACCGTATACCAAGACCTATATCTCTGCTTCAGAACATCGTAGAGACATGGGGCTTGGTTTATATCATTCATACAGACAAGCAGTATCATCATTGGATGCTGCCAAGCCCCCCTAGCAACCAAACAGAGTACCCTAGCAACCGTATACCAACACCTATATCTCTGCTTCGGAACATCGTAGAGACATGGGGGTTGGTTTATATCATTCATACAGACAATCAGTATCATCATTGGATGCTGCCAAACCCCTCCATAGCAACCAAACAGAGTACCCTAGCAACCGTTTACCAAGACCTATATCTCTGCCTCAGAACATCCTAGAGACATGGGGGTTGGTTTATATCATTCATACAGACAAGCAGTATCATCATTGGATGCTGCCAAGCCCCTCCATAGCAACCAAACAGAGTACCCTAGCAACCGTTTACAAGGACCTATATCTCTGCATCAGAACATCGTAGAGGCATGGGGGTTGGGTCTTTTGACTCAGACTGGCAAATAGTCTTTAAATGTCACCCCATAAATTGTATAGCCACTCCATAGCAACCATATGGAGTACCCTAGCAACCGTACAAACACATGAGTAGGACATATCTCAGCTTCACAACATCGTACAGACTTGGGGGTGGCCTCTTTTGTTTCGGGTGAGAATCCAGTACACACAACATAGCATCCGAGAGGATTTTTTTGCCACGGCAAGCACCACTCACATTTTCTTCAGGAAATGTACATTCTAGTGTTGTGATTACTATTCACCTTTACGAAACTTTGGGGCGCTACTCCTCCGGCACCGTTTGTCGTAGACCCACGAATGAGGTGTCAAATCAACCGACTTATTGAGGACAGGTGTGCTATATCTTTTCTAAGCAATCGGGTGTACGATGTTTGTTTTCGGCGGGAAGAAAATCGTCCCAATTGAGTCACCATAGACTTAACATGGAGAAGAACTTTGTGTGATCATATCTCCACATCAGAACATCACAGAGACTTGGGGCTGGTCTCATTTGAATCGGCCTATCAAGTGGCTAATAACTACTGACATACAAACTTCATAGACACTCCCTAGCAACCAGTTACAGCACCCTAGCAACCATATATCAACATTAACAAGCAATATCTCAGTACCAGAGCATTGTAGAAATACAGAGTTAGGCTCTTTTGACTCAGACTGGCCAAAGGTTTTTAAATATCACCCCATTAACTGTATAGCCACACCCTAGCAACCATTTAGAACACCCTAGCAACCGTATTGCAACATAAAGAAGCCATATCTCAGCCCCAAAACATTGTACAGTGATGAGGGTGGGCTCTTTTGACTCAGACTGGCCAATAGTCTTACAATATTACCCCATGAACTGTATAGACACATCCTAGCAACCATGTACAGTACCCTAGCAACCGTACAAACACATTAATAAGCCATATCTCAGCCCCAGAATATCATACAGACATGTTACTTGGCTTTTTAGCATCCCAGTAGCATCCGGGTGGCGAATTTTGCCACGGCAAGCACCACTCACATTTTCTTCAGGAAATGTACATTCTAGTGTTGTGATTACTATTCACCTTGACGAAACTTTGACGTGCTACTCCTCCGGCACTATTTGTCGTAGACCCATGAATGAGGTGTCAAATCGTGCGACTTATTGAGGAGAGGTGTGCTATATCTCTTCTAAGCGATCGGATGTATGATGTTAGTTTTCGGCGGGAAAAAAATCGTCCCAATCAAGTCCCCATTGACTTAACATGGAGACGAGGTTTATGTGATCATATCTCCGCCTCAGAACATCACAGAGACTTGGGGCTGGTCTCATTTTAATCGGCCTATCAAGCAGCTAATAACTAGTGACATTCAAACTTCATAGCCACGCCCTAGCAACCAGCTACAGCACCCTAGCAACCATATATCAACATTAACAAGCCATATCTCAGCCCCAGAACATCGTACAGACATGAGGGTGGTCTCTTTTGACTCAGACTGGCCAATATTCTTTAAATATCAAACCATAAACTGTATAGCCACACCCTAGTAACCATTTACAGTACCCTAGTAACCGTACAAACACATGAATAAGCCATATCTCAGCCCCAGAACATCCTACAGACATGTTGCTTGGCTTTTTTGCATTATCCGGGTGGCGAATTTTGCCACGGCAAGCACCACTCACATTTTCTTCAGGAAATGTACATTCTAGTTTATAATTATTCTTATTCCGGACAACATTTTGTCCCGCTACTCCTCCCACAGTTTTTGTCACAGACCCATGAATGAGGTGTCAAAACGTGCGGCTTAATCGGGAATGGTGTGCTATATCTTTTCTAAGGGGTCGGGGGTGCGGTGTTCGCCCCAGGGGCGAAAAAGTAGCGAAAAAAATCCCATAGACTTAACATTGCGAAAATTTTTAACGAGTCATAACTCTGAGCGAGGATTTCGTAGAAACTCGTGTGTCACCACATTTGAAGAGGCTGACAGGCCCTGTAAGATGACACATCGCAATGGGGTATAAGTTG
Source organism: Gobio gobio (assembly GCF_949357685.1). Classification (NCBI taxonomy): domain Eukaryota; kingdom Metazoa; phylum Chordata; class Actinopteri; order Cypriniformes; family Gobionidae; genus Gobio; species Gobio gobio. The sequence continues at coordinate 17,902,724 of NC_137098.1, forward strand.
TACCCCTGGGGCGCTAGAGCTCCCCAAATTTCCTCAAATTTCCCCATTGACTTATAATGGGGAGGGACGTCCCATAAAACTCATGTGTTTCTCTTACTATGGGAAATTGCATAGGGATTTTGTATTGACCACAGCTCTGGCTCACAGTGTCTCAGAGACAAGGGGGTGGGCTCAATTTACTCAGACAGCCAATCACTATCTCAGGATGATTGTCAACCTATGAAGCCACGCCCTAGCAACCATTTAGAGCTCCCTAGCAACTGATCCCATAGACTTCCATTGAAAGAGATCAAAGGGATATCTTTGGATAGAAGTGTCAGAGAAACACGAGGGTGGGTTTATTTGACTCGGGGCATCAACAGCCAATCACAAATCACCGTCAACACTTCCTAGCCACGCCCTAGCAACCATTATCAAGCAGCCTAGCAACTGTTTAGCAACACCTATATCTCTGCTTCGGAACATCGTAGAGACATGGGGCTTGGTTTATATCATTCATACAGACAAGCAGTATCATCATTGGATGCTGCCAAGCCCCCCTAGCAACCAAACAGAGTACCCTAGCAACCGTTTACCAAGACCTATATCTCTGCTTCGGAACATCGTAGAGACATGGGGCTTGGTTTATATCATTCATACAGACAAGCAGTATCATCATTGGATGCTGCCAAGCCCCCCTAGCAACCAAACAGAGTACCCTAGCAACCGTTTACCAAGACCTATATCTCTGCTTCAGAACATCATAGAGACATGGGGGTTGGTTTATATCATTCATACAGACAAGCAGTATCATCATTGGATGCTGCCAAGCCCCCCTAGCAACCAAACAGAGTACCCTAGCAACCGTATACAAAGACCTATATCTCTGCTTCAGAACATCATAGAGGCATGGGGGTTGGTTTATATCATTCATACAGACAAGCAGTATCATCATTGGATGCTGCCAAGCCCCCCTAGCAACCAAACAGAGTACCCTAGCAACCGTATACCAAGACCTATATCTCTGCTTCGGAACATCGTAGAGACATGGGGGTTGGTTTATATCATTCATACAGACAAGCAGTATCATCATTGGATGCTGCCAAGCCCCCCTAGCAACCAAACAGAGTACCCTAGCAACCGTATACCAAGACCTATATCTCTGCTTCAGAACATCGTAGAGACATGGGGGTTGGTTTATATCATTCATACAGACAAGCAGTATCATCATTGGATGCTGCCAAGCCCCCCTAGCAACCAAACAGAGTACCCTAGCAACCGTATACCAAGACCTATGTCTCTGCTTCAGAACATCATAGAGGCATGGGGGTTGGTTTATATCATTCATACAGACAAGCAGTATCATCATTGGATGCTGCCAAGCCCCCCTAGCAACCAAACAGAGTACCCTAGCAACCGTATACCAAGACCTATATCTCTGCTTCGGAACATCGTAGAGACATGGGGCTTGGTTTATATCATTCATACAGACAAGCAGTATCATCATTGGATGCTGCCAAGCCCCCCTAGCAACCAAACAGAGTACCCTAGCAACCGTATACCAACACCTATATCTCTGCTTCGGAACATCGTAGAGACATGGGGGTTGGTTTATATCATTCATACAGACAAGCAGTATCATCATTGGATGCTGCCAAGCCCCCCTAGCAACCAAACAGAGTACCCTAGCAACCGTATACCAAGACCTATATCTCTGCTTCAGAACATCATAGAGGCATGGGGGTTGGTTTATATCATTCATACAGACAAGCAGTATCATCATTGGATGCTGCCAAACCCCTCCATAGCAACCAAACAGAGTACCCTAGCAACCGTTTACCAAGACCTATATCTCTGCCTCAGAACATCCTAGAGACATGGGGGTTGGTTTATATCATTCATACAGACAAGCAGTATCATCATTGGATGCTGCCAAGCCCCTCCATAGCAACCAAACAGAGTACCCTAGCAACCGTTTACAAGGACCTATATCTCTGCATCAGAACATCGTAGAGGCATGGGGGTTGGGTCTTTTGACTCAGACTGGCAAATAGTCAATGTCACCCCATAAATTGTATAGCCACTCCATAGCAACCATATAGAGTACCCTAGCAACCGTACAAACACATGAATAGGACATATCTCAGCTTCACAACATCGTACAGACTTGGGGGTGGCCTCTTTTGTTTCGGGTGAGAATCCAGTACACACAACATAGCATCCGAGAGGATTTTTTTGCCACGGCAAGCACCACTCACATTTTCTTCAGGAAATGTACATTCTAGTTGTTCTTTATAATTCTTTTGCACTTCAATCTGTTTTAAATATATGTTAACTTTATACATTTTTGTGTATTGATAATACCGTATACCGTGATAAAAGCTTCAGCAATTAATCGCAACATGAAAATTTGATACCGGCACACACTCAAACTCCACCTCTAAACCTACCCGTCACTGCGGTTTAGACAAATCGTACGAATTCATATGAGTGAAGTCGTACAAATTTGTAAGAATTAGCCACCTCGTACAAATATGTACGAATTGGTCATGAGTTTGCGTTGGGAGATCTGGAAAAAAGGCAGGCCCTGACGTGGAGGCTGAGATTTTGACTGCAGGAAGCACTCATCCAACTTGTGTTTCCTAAGCACTTCCCACTTCTCGGCCAGCCACTCAATGTTAAGCTTGGCCGCAGCTCGAGTTACAACCTCCATAAGCTGGGACAGGGTTGGTGAGTTACCCATGTTGCTCGTTTCAATGCTAAGGACGTCCACCTCCTCAGAGCTAGACAGTCCCAACATCAAGCTCTCATTCAGGGCTGAAGAAGCCACAGAGCGGGCTTCCGGATTCCGAGTTTGAGCGCTGGACCTGTGAACCCCATAATCAAAGTCACCAGGCTGCCTCGGCAGCCGCGGGACACGAACAGTGGGGAACCCAAGCCTATCAAACATGGGCAGGCATGAGTAGAGAGTCCTGATAGGAAGCTGTTCTCAATGTTCAAAGCCAGCCTCCTCGAGAGCTGAATATGCATGCTCCACTCCCAAGCAGTTAACACATATCGTGTGTCCCCCCACCCGTGATATAATGGGGACAGGGAGTAACATGCTCTAAACTGCTTGTCATCCACCATTATAGTATATATATATATAATCAGAGGGACAGATAACACCAAATAAGACTTGTAAATAATAAGTTGACACAGGGTCTAAGGATGTTTCATTAAAATTGTTCTCAAAATGTTTTATTCAAACATTACAAAAACATTTAGCAAATATTAATAACATCATAAATACATTCCGAGAATGTTTTCTCTCTACAAGAACATTCAAGTACAAATTACACCGTAAGGACGTTCCATGAATGTTGTACTCAGAACGTTTTGATAACATGAAAACATTCCGCAAATAATAATAACATTAAAATGATGCTCCATGAATGTTATCCTAAGAATGTTCTCTCATCATTATGTTATCAAGTACAAATTGCATCATAAGGATGTTCCATGTAAGTTGTACTTGATAAATGCTATCATAATGATGAGAGAAAAAGTTCTTAGGATAACATTCACGGAGAGAAGCCTGACAAGCCAGACCCACATCAAGATGTTGGGTCTGGAAACTCACCATTGACAGGGTTCAATCCGAGGGGCGGGATAAACGGTTGTCTTTCAAATTCCCTCTGCACGCAATTGGATAGCGCCATGAGCGCCACAACCAACCAGAGCAAAGAAGAAGGTGAAGCCAAGCTAACGTTAGTTGATAGACTTTCGCCGTATCCGGTCGGCAAAACTTCAAACATATCTTCTTTTCTTATGAATGACTTCAGTGCCGATCTTTGTTCTTTTCTCAAAGAAAAGCTTAACTCCAAGTCTTCCAAGGTCACGGCCAAAGCCGATTCAAAAGACCGCTGTTTGTCAGCTTCTTTGTTTACTAGTAGCACGCAAAACCTCCGCAACTCTGCCGTGACGTGCCGTTATTATGTTAAGCCAGCCCACCGAATCTACACACGCTGTGATTGGCCTGACCACAATTTGGTTTTTCCAGCTCTCAGGTCTACCAAGAGTTGCTAGACTACACTCGCGACAAAAAAAAATTTCTGCCGCTAGGGTGCGTCTAGATTTCTAAGCTACACGGAGCATCCTTATGATGTAATTTGAATTTTATGATAGCTTGAAAACATTCAGCAAATAATAAAAACATTAAAAGGACATTCTAAGAATGTTATCCAAAGAATGTTTTCTCCCAACATTACAATAATGTATATTAACTATTAATAACATTATACAAACATTTTATCCTAACTTTTAAAGCAGGTTAGTGAAAGTAATGGGAGCATTCCCTGTTAGCTGGGAAGTACTCTCTTTAAGTACCCTTAAGTGGCTTTAATTTTATTAATAGTATATTATAAGTACATAGAAAAAAGAAATACACCACAAGAGCACATTCATTACAATTTAGCTCACTTTTCACAAGGGTCTATGACACAGGAGCCAGAACTGGCTGTTTAAAAATGCAGAAAGTGCACTTGCCTACAATGTCCATCTAGATATATGTTTGACTATAATGTTATTCTATATCCTTGTGAATTAATTGACGAATGCTGCCATGATCAATGATACTGATACAGTAACACCTAACAAACTGTTAAAGTCACCATTAAATAAAAATGGACAATTTTTATGGAATATTGCAGTATTTATTGTAAAGGGTTTATCCGTTCACATCTTTCTTTATTCATGTGCCTTGTAATCTTTAATCAAAATGACTTCTCCTCCCTATTGAGGGACGTCTCTTTTCTAAGGCTCACTCACATGAGATCGACCAATAGTAAACCACAACCATCCAATCAAATCCCCATGGCTTTATACATTTGGTCTTGTTCCAGGAGCCACAACTTTCCTTCCCTATTGTGGCTTCTGGATTTATTCCAAATGTATTATGTATAATGTAACTTCTGTTTCATGCTGACTTTAAACAACATTTTTAAAGACTGTACACAACTTTTTTTGTCAATTTGCCCCAAGTCAAGACGTGGAGATGTGTTGTGTTCATGTTGTATATGGACAGATCTTATTTCACCACTCACATTGATCAGAACCTTATGGTCGATATTAAAACATAGGAAAATGTTGCATGTTTTTGTGTGTGTGTATGTACATACACTGTTGTTATATTTGTCTCATATGATTAATCTCAGTGCAGCTCTGTGTGACTGGAGATTCGGCCTGAGTTGGTCCAATCTCTCCAAGGCATTAAGGGTATTTTATCGTATAAATGAATGGTGCCTGCGGGCCTGTAGTGAGAGCAGTGATATTACTGCAGTAATGGAGGGTAATGAACTGGGCTCTGAGAGAAAAAATATCAGCATTTCTTATGTTTTCTCTCTCCTTCCCTCATCTCATGTTATTTTTACTCCATCTTTTGGATACTTATCTCAGAGGAAAGACACAAGCAGAGCATTCCATTTCTGTCAGTCACTTTGACTGGGTGTCAATGACTTACAGTAGGGGTCATACTTGGGAGCCCCAATCAGCTTTGATACTTTGAGAAAAGGCCAAAGAAAGTGGAATAGGAGAGTAGAATTTACAGTGGAGTGGACTGGAGTTCCCAAATGAGTTTGACGTTGTGTCACATGACGCAGCTGATTTCTCATTTGCGGCTTCAGATGAGGATGAATTATGGATCACTGCATCGAAGGATGGACTAATGTCTGAAGTGCATGAAGATCTGGTCATGTAGGACACCTTTTACTGCCCGATCCCACTTTGTAGGCTCTTACATCCTTACTACCCTTGATGGGGAACATGGTGGTACATGGAGGTTCCTCAGGTGAAGTGTACGATCGTGGGGCATTTATGCCAGCAAAATGCCGCCACCTGGCCGTCCAGGATCGACATATCTGGCTGAACATTGCTGCGATGTGGGACACCAACAAAGTTTGCTTTCTCTTTGCACCCATCTCGCAGGGTGGTCTCTTCCACGGCACTGTTGAGGACTTTGCCCAACAGTTGTCAGCAGTAAAGAAGCAGACGGAAAACATTAAACACATCCTGCCTCGCGCAATTCCTCTGCCTCCTTCAGGTCTGCTCATAACCAATTGCATCCACCTGAAGAACAACGGTTACACTAAACTGCTGGACAGGACCTGCCACACCTGCTCCGCCGCAAATAGAGCCTACAGTGTCAAGCTGGCCACAGGTAGGCGATGCTACCCATCCATCAGGCGAGCACCAAGAACCCTAAGAAGGCTTCGAAGCAGGGACAAAGGGAAGAACTTGCAAGTGGCATAATCCTCTTGTCATTGCGGTGTCTAGTACGCACCCTGTGTGTTTACTTAGAACGCACACAGAGCTTCAGAAGCTCTGAGCAGCTCTTTGTCTGTTTTAGGGGACAGCAATAGGGGAAGGCTGTCTCCAAACAGAGGATGGCCCATTGGATTGTGGATGCCATTGCCTTGGCATACCAGGCCCAAGGTGTGCCGTGCTCTTTAGGAGTGTTTGCACACTCCATGAGAAGTGGACAACTGTAGAAGGCGCTATATGCAAGCAGTACATATAGCCCCTTTACCCTCCCTGAGGTTATAATGTGAGCTTTTTTCCCTGCTGCCTGCTGCCGGTTCCCCGGACCGGCGAGACCATGTGATGTATTCTCCAAACGTTAAGTTCCCTTTGGGCAAGATGTGGTCTCTGTAGTGTTCCTACGTAGCGACCTATTCCCATGCTATGTTCTGTTGCCGGTTCAGCTGTTGTGGTGTTTTCCCTGGGGGACCTCTAGTGTCAGTCATCCACGTCGAAGAGACTGACAGATTCTTGAAATTCTTGGTTATTATTGTTACCTCTGTTCCCTGATGGAGGGAACAAGACATGGTGTCCCTCCTGCCACAACGCTGAACTGCCCTCTGAAGCTATCACCTATCTCAGCTCCTCTGCACAAAACCTGAATGCACGGTGGTTCCTTTTATACCCGGATGTCTGAAGGAGTGCTCATGCAAATACCACGACAATTTTCAGTGGCCTTTTCTCAAAGTATCTCAGGTGACAAGCAAGCCATTCTGTCATTGGAAGATCAGAGAAAACCATTTTGATGGACAGCATTGGGAGTGAAAAGGGCTGAACCTACAACAAGGAACAACACAAGAGCTTTATAAATTATGTATTCTCGGATTTTGAGAATGATGAGCCGTTGTGATATGAATTGTATTTGAAATCAGTCTACTTTAAAATCTGAAGTGTCATATTTTCTGTCTTGAAGTGATGATGTATAAAAAATAAATAAATAGAAAAAGAACATTGTCATAATTTATTAATTCACTAAGTAGTTGACCATGGCATCCGGAACATAACACGGTTTCCTAACCAGATGCGCTGCAACACATGATAAAAGGTATGCTCTTCATGTGAAGTAAAGTCAAGTCACCTTTTTATGTAGCACTTTATACACAGCTTGAATATATCAGTTTGCACGACCTTTATAAGCCAAACTGAATGTGACAATGAATAATTCACCTCTTGAAAATAAAGAAACAAGAATGTTCTAACTGTGAGCTCAATGAAAGCAAACGTGTATTCAGGAAAAGTTTGGCAATGAAAAGTGGGATTTTCGTCAGTATGTGGCACTGTAGATTGCCGTGGAACTTCAGGTTTACGACTGTGCACGGCAATTTGCAGGCAACACCGAAAACTGCCGTAAATTGTCGGAAATTGACGTGGGCCTTGCTTGGCAGTTGTCCCCCCATGACCCCCCCTCCCCTTAATTCTAGGGGAAGCTTTATCATGTAAATGAACATGCTGTGAGCTACACAAATGCAAATCAGAGTAGCAGCAGGGGGAGTTTTATCTAGGTTCTGAATTTTTTTAACTAAAACAAGTTTGAAGTTTAAGTTAAAATGTTAACTTAAATTTAAGTTAAATGTACTCGTTTTAGTTCACATTACTAAATTTTTAGGGCAACCAGTTTGCTCCAATTTTTTAAGTAGATTCAACTTGTCCGGGCTCACAGTGTAGATTAATTACTCTGTATGTCATTAGCAATAACCAATGTTATGTAAAAAAAACAAAATACAGGACAGCAGTTCATGTCTTCAACCTTTAGAGAGGTTATGTGATGCAACAAGACAATGAACCAAAGCACACAAATAAATCAAGTAAAGCATACAGTTTACATACCAAAATTTATTTTTCCACCCTGCACTGTGAATGATTTTTTAAATGGCTATTAATGATAAATGTGAAAAGTACAAGTTTGTGTGTTTATTGTTAAGTCAGATTGTGTTTTTCTGTAATTGTCATTTAAATTGAGCTCACACCACATTTTATGAATTATCAATGCAGATTTTCAAGAGGTGGTTTCCTGGACAGGGTTTAAATTATGCCAAGAGTAGGCCTAATCTAGTAAATCGCAAGTTAAAAAATTGTTGCCTGGAACAAAGATTAAGCACAGATTACTAACACCTGGACTATGAGTCCTGAACTAAAATAAACTGGATTCATTTACAGTTTTATCTAATTGCTTACACACAATTTCTGAAAATATGGCTCCATTTCTTGTAACTCTACACACAAAACACACATGCAAAACATCAGACATCGCTTGCAAAAGCAACACTTTGTGCAAAACTATTTTAACTCTTCCAAAAATGTTGTTTTTGCATATATCTAACTACACACAAATATGCACAACTGAAGAATTTTACAGTTGAACTGAAATCAACTGAACTGAATCAACACTGAAGTCACTATATTGGCTTGTTAGAGCCGGTTTACAGCAGAATTTGTTTTGAACTGGTTACTGAAGCTGCTATGAAACAATATATTTTGTTGTATGCATATTCTTTCTTTCTCAAACCTGAGTTTTGATTTCTAAGTGATCAATTTATGTATAAGTGTTTTCACACATGATCATTGGCTGTATGGGTCCTCAGTAAATTAATGTGGCATTTAAATGGCAAAAGTTATTCTTGTCTCTATAACTTATGGCTTCCTAAAGACACGTTTATGGGTAAATAAAATATGAATAATATAAATAAAATGTATATCAAAACATATTTTAAATATAATGAAGTCATTTTATTATAGCACTCATCAGATGTTCCTGGAAACAAAACAGAGACAGAACAGTATAAACAAACTATACAACAAACTAAACACCAAATTACAAAAACATTATTATGTGAAAGTGAATAAAGTTGTGTGTGTGTGTGTGTTTTCAGTTATAAATATGTGCTGTGTAAATTAGCCTATATATACTTTTAGAAATTATATATAGCCTAACTTTAAAAACAAACAATAACCCATATAGATATATTATAATAATTGTATAATATTAAGCATTTACTTAATATACATTGTAACATTAGGCTACTTTACTCTAGCACAGTAGTCAGTTAAGCAATTAATTAATATCTTATATTAATATGTATGTAGCCTAGGCTACATCTAAAGGTAAGTCTGCTTTAAAAAAATATATATATTACACTTCGACATGTACAGAATGTGCGCGTTAAGAAACACGTTCAAATGTGTCTTCTTAACATGTTAAAACTGTGCGTCGACTGTGTGTGTATGCCTGTTACACGACCAGAATGTGCGTGTCTACACATACAAAAGAAACACGTAAAAAATAGCTGCTTGACGCGGACAAACAGTGCGTGTTGCGGTCACAAGTCACGCGTTTCGTATAAAGAGATTTGGCCCCGGGCGCGTTCCATAGTAGAGCCCTAGTCCAATGACGTGCGAGGTCGAGGTCATGGCCATGACGCGTAGAAGACGAGCTTTAAACTTTTTTTTTTTTTACATTTCCTATGTTTTTTGCTGCTTTCCTTTTTCGTGATCAACTATGACAGGACGCCGTCTTCAACTCAATCTCTGCATGGACGCGACCAACTTTTTCGACTCATTTTCAGGAGGCTCCGAAAATGCCTGCAGGTCCCCTACCCTCTTGATGGAGGCCAACGCAATCAGGAGTATAGTCTTTAACGACAGGATTTTCAACTCAGCTGACTGCAGAGGCTCAAAGGGTTCTCTCTGTAGTGCAGTAAGCACCAGAGCTAAGTCCCAAGAGGGTATAGAGGGAGGACGAGGCGGATTTAATCTCCTCGCTCCCCTAAGGAACCTGACGATCAGATCGTGCTTACCTAGAGATTTTCCATCTACTAGCTCATGGTTAGCGGCGATAGCGGCAACATAGACTTTGAGGGTGGAGGGAGACAGCCTTCGCTCCAACCCATTCTGTAGAAAGGTAAGCACAGATGCGATCACACATCTTCGGGGGTCTTCTCGGCGAGAAGAGCACCAATCGACGAACAGGTTCCACTTCAACGCATAGAGGCGCCTCGTAGAGGGGGCTCTAGCGGAAGTGATGGTGTCAACTACCGCTTGCGGTAGGTCACATAGGGTGCCTCGTCTCTGAGTCAGGAGGTCCTGTCTCAGAGGAATGGGCCAGGGAGGTGCTGTCGCAAGGAGCACTAGTTCCGGGAACCAGGTCCGGTTTGGCCAATACGGAGCAACCAACAAGACCTGCTCCTTGTCCTCCCTGACTTTGCACAGTGTCTGCGCAAGAAGGCTCACTGGGGGAAACGCATACTTGCGTTCTTCCCGGGGCCAGCTGTGGGCCAGGGCATCCGACCTGAGGTTCCCCTGGGTCAAGGAATAAAACCACTGACAGTGGGTGGTCTCTGGGGAGGCAAACAGGTCTACCTGTGCGGCCCCGAAACGACTCCAGATTAGCTGGACCGCCTGGGGATGGAGTCGCCATTCTCCCGGAAGTACCTGCTGACGTGACAGCTCGTCGGCCGCACGATTGAGCAGGCCCGGAATGTGAACAGCACGAAGCGACCTCAGATGCTTCTGACTCCATAAGAAGAGATGGCGGGCGAGTTGCGACATGCAACGGGAGCGTAGACCACCTTGTTTGTTGATGTACGCTACGGCCGCAGTGTTGTCCGTCCGGACCAGAACGTGCTTGCCTCTGAGCGGCACTTTGAAGCGGCTGAGAGCAAGACGAACTGCTAACAACTCGAGGCAATTGATATGCCATTGCAGTTGAGGCCCCGTCCACAGACCCGAAACTGCAAGCCCGTTGTACGTGGCACCCCAACCCGTGGATGAGGCATCCGTGGAGACAACAGAGTGCCTGGACACTTGCTCTAGGGGAACTCCCGCCCGGAGGAACAAAGGGTCCGACCACGGGCCGAAGGTTTGGCGGCATCTCGGAGTCACTTGGACACGGAGGGAACCGCTGTGCCACGCCCATCTCGGGACTCGATCGTGTAGCCAGCGTTGAAGCGGTCTCATATGAAGCAATCCGAGCGGCGTTACTGCGGCTGCGGATGCCATATGCCCCAGGAGCCTCTGAAAATGTTTCAGTGGTACCGCTGTCCTGCTTTTGAACGAATTCAAGCAGTTCAACACTGACTGGACGCGCTCCTCGGTGAGGCGCGCTGTCATGGCGACCGAGTCTATCTCCATACCGAGAAAAGAGATCCTCTGTGTGTGACAGAATTTGCTCTTCTCCCAGTTGACCCGAAGTCCCAACTGGCTGAGGTGACTGAGCACCTTGTCCCTGTGTTCGCACAACTGCTCTCGCGACTGGGCAAGAATCAGCCAGTCGTCGAGGTAGTTGAGGATGCGAACGCCATGCTCTCTCATGGGAACAATGGCCGCCTCCGCAACCTTCGTAAAGACGCGGGGCGACAGGGACAGGCCGAAGGGTAAGACGCGGTACTGATATGCCCGTCCCTCGAACGCGAAGCGCAGAAAGGGCCGGTGTCGAGGGAGAATCGAGACATGAAAGTACGCGTCCTTCAGGTCGATCGCTGCAAACCAATCTCGGGGACGGATGCACCTGAAGATGCATTTCTGCGTTAACATCGTGAACGGCAGCCTGTGAAGGGACCGGTTCAGGAATCGCAGGTCCAAGATCGGTCGTAACCCGCCGCCTTTCTTGGGTACAATGAAGTACGGGCTGTAGAACCCGGACCTCATATCGGCTTGAGGGACCGGCTCTATCGCGTCCTTCGCCATTAGGACAGCGATCTCCGCCCTGAGCACGGGGCCGTTCGCCTCCACTACAGTCGTGAAGTGAACGCCCCTGAACTTGGGGGGACGCCGGGCGAACTGAATCGCATAGCCGAGTCTGATGGTACGGAGGAGCCACCGAGACGGGCTGGGAAGCGCTAGCCAGGCTCCCAGACTCCGCGCAAGGGGGATCAACGGCACCACAGACGTACCCGCAGCGGGGCAGCGAGGCGGAACGCAGGGATCCGGCTCGGACGGCATGGGAGCGGCCCGAAGCGGGATCTGAGTGTGCGGTGCAACACTTACCTGCATCCGCGGAGGGGACGTGCGAGTGTGGGGAGGCCGCTTGTGTGCGTCCCGACAGCCGGCGTCCCCTGCTGGCGAAGGGAGAGGTACTTGAGGGTGGCGAGGCATGGAAGCGTCGACCACCACCGAGCGCGCTCTCTTGGCACCCAGAGATATTGGAAACTGCTCTTTTATTGAAGTTTTGGTTGCCAAAACTTTTTTTGGCACCGAGTTTTGGGAACAGAAAAACAAAAGATTCTCCCCCGGCCCTCCTCTGGGGGAGGGAGTGGTGCTCCAGCCATCTCCCTCAGCGCAGTTTCCTCCATCTCTGGGCGGCCTGTCTCAGGGTCGCTTGCGACGGCGCTTGCCACCTGGCTTGGCAGCGGCCTGAGCGGGCTGGACGTCCTTCCCACGGCCGGCCCCACGCCGACGGCCGGTGTAAGGCTGCTGCGGGGCTTTGGCGGGTGGACGTCCTCGGCGACGAGTAACCGGCGGCGGTGTAGGGGCAGCAGCGGGCCGCCGGGGCAGGATGTGCTTGATCGCCTCCGTCTGCTTCTGGGCGGCCGAGAACTGCTGGGCAAATCTCTCGACCGCGTCGCCAAATAACCCAGCTGACGAGATGGGGGAGTCCAGGAACCGATATTTATCGGTCTCCCTCATATCAGCCAGGTTAAGCCAGAGATGCCGCTCCTGGACCACAAGTGTGGACATCGCCTGACCAATGGAACGGGCGGTGACTTTCATCACCCGGAGGGCGAGGTCCGTCGCCGTCCGGAGCTCCAGGAGGAGCTCTGGGTCAGGCCTACCCTCGTGCATGTCAAGGAGCGCCTGGGCCTGGTGGACCTGAAGCAGCGCCATGCCATGCAAGGCGGACGCAGCCTGTCCGCAGGCCTTGTAAGCCTTCCCGGTCAGACCGGAAGAGAACTTACAGGCCCGGGAAGCACTCAGGGGGAAACGCGACAGCGCACGGGATTGTAGTGCAGCCCATGCCTGTACTCAGCAGGAAAACGCCCAACCAGACCAACAGATTTGCTGTTGCTGTGAAAACAGCAGTTTTTCTCTGCTTGCAGAGGCAGCCGATGAGTCAGCGCGGATCCCGCTGAAATGTGCCGTCTCTCCAACAGGCGTCTCCTGGATTCTCCGGTCTTCTTACTCTTGTTGATAGCAGCGATAAACTCATTAATATGAATGAGAGTCCTCTTCATCTGCCGTTTGGCTCCGAAGTGAATGACAGCGTGCATTCGCTCTCGCTTCCTGTTTATACCCGCAGTGCGGGGCGGAGCGCGAGATGCAAATCTCGCACGCCAATTGTTCATTGGCCGGTTCTAGATAGCTCGAAGCTGATAGGGGCTCCCAGAAGTGATCCCAATTCGTCGGTACGTCCGACGTACGTCGAACGTGACTGACTGAATGGGAACTGTTGCCGCGGGCTGTTTTTCATGTCCGCGGGTTGAAGCGACCCCAATTATGTGATGTTTTGCCTTGATAAAGTTACAATGTTATACACTTAGCAAGCCATTAGTAGAGATGATAAATACTCAATATGCTTAGCTCAAGATCGCTGTCGTGTTGAATTTCGCAAAATGTAACTTTAGATAACAAAATGCATGTGTAAAAGCTAGTACACCGCATCCAGGAACTTTTTTTAGAACCAAGTTAGCTTTAGCTACTAACGTAGACTAACCATGTTCCGTACACTTTTCGCCATTCACCGCACGCCTACGCCCACTCCTCCGTTGTTGAGAGCCAGACAAGCATGTTTGTGTGATCATTCCCTAGGTGAATACCCATTGGACAGTCCACACTTTGATTGATGTCTTTTGGACCAATAATATTTGAGAAAAGTGGGGAAAAGCACCTCCTCCGCTGGTGTACGGAAGATGATGAGCGTTAACGGTGTTCCGTACAGGTTACAATGATGTTCCGTACAGAGCGAATAACTTGATTTCAACTGCGAAAAGTGACATTTATCTGATAAATTGTGAGCTGTGTGTTTATTTTAACTAAAGAAAACATAATTTAAATGAATAATAAAGGTGAATACTTACTATTAATACTAATTAATACTATTAATTATGGCATGTGAGTTAAGCATGAACCATGTGAAACATTGGGGAATAATATTACCATATATTTCTGAAGACAAAGAAGGGCAAACAATTTGCATTGATTACTTTTTTTTAATGATTAACCAATGTGTAAACTTCAAAACTCTGCCTGTCTCAGCCTGAGTGGCGCCAAGCGGCCATCGCCTGCAATTTAACGTTTAAAAAATCCCATTTAAAAGCATTTATTCAACAAAAGGTCATATATTTAACAATTTGTGATAACATAATATTCATTTAATAAAGACTGTAATACTCTGAGAAGCATGAATTAAATCAAAATGTACATTTTTGCTGCTCTAGTCATCTCCCCACACAAGCTGCAGTCTGACGTGCAGCTTCCCCACCGTCCAATTTCAAGCGCAGTGGGCGCACCATGCAGATTTACTGAAATCTCACTGGAACAAACGGCGGTAGGGGCTCTGTCTTGATCGGATGTGAAAGAGGGAGAAATGACGATGACACAGATATATAGTTTATGTATGACCAGGAAGTATTTACCCAGCGATCAGCGGTAAAAGTTAATCTGTACGGAACATCGTTGTGTACGGAACATGGTTAGTCTACGTTACCCTCTGTCTAAACTCTTCTACCATGTTCACCGGGAACTTTACCTGCACGTTTATTTTGGCCCTTGGTTTGTTTTTATATACTCTACCAATGTTTACATCTTGTATCTGTGTGTGTCGTAGACACTGTGTTGTGTGTGTATTTTAAACTTTACCAGTATCGTTATTCTAGCTTGAGAGTGAGTACTAAAAGACATCTTATTTGTTTATATTCATAATGATAAAGTTAGATTTTTTTATTACATGTGATTCTGACATGATGTCACTACATGCACTCCGCTCCTTCTTCTCCGCTCGTCTCAGGTAAATAATGCGTCTTCCTCCAGCTGAGCTGAGCGGTCGGCGTGGCGCGTTCATGTGTTTTGGGGGCGTGGCTTTGGAAAGAGCCCAGAAGGGAGAAGGTGGAGTGAATGGAAATAATGAGCTGTCTTTAAAACAGTCGTGAGAGGTCTACAGGCACTCAATTTTCATACTTTCTTTTTCAGAGTACTTACATTTTAATTATGTATTGATATATAAAGAAAGTTTAAACAAATTTGGAAAAAAAGTTTTTTAACCAAATCCTACCTACCCTACCTTTAATAACATGTCTTTCTTCTACATTTAATATTCTTATTTCAGCATCTTATTTCATAATAAACAATGTTCGAATTGGGAAAATTATTTATAGATGTCATCATTTCTGGCATGTATGGGCAAACAAAAAAAGACATCGAGAGTAACTTTGTTTTCTGCTCCTGATGAGATTGTTTTGTTTTTAGGAAAAATATAAAAAAGGTCTTCTGACCGTAAAAACAATATGCTATAGTCTTATTCAACAGTCAGTTTTACCTTTATATTCATATAAAATTTTTGCTCAACCAAAATATAATTTTCCTTTATTACTATTTTCACTGTTTATGCCTTGTGGTGAACACTACCTGAAACTTAAAAGTCTAACTTAAAAAAAGCCAAAGAACTCTTTATTTCATGTGGTCTTCAAGTATCTCATCTACGAACAACACAAAGGCTAGCTAATCCTTCCAAACCTGCTCTATTTTCCTCAATACCTTTCAGCAAGGTTAGTACGGTTGCTCCATGTCCTTGTCGTTGGTGTATTTTTCAATCACAGCAGCATTAAACACCCACGCTCACACACATGCCATTAACTTCATCATAAATTATAATAATATGATAACATGTAAAAGCTTGTACTGAATAAGATACATGTATAATTATGGATTATCTTCTCTATCTTAATGAAGATATGTTAGTCATCAGTTCTAATTAGATGTGACAAACTCAAGTCATTTTAATTAAATACTCAGATATCACTCTCTCATATCTCTCTCTTGCGGGGTACAGACATGATCCATGGACAAAGATTAAATTCAGTCTGACACGAAATTGGATTTTCAATAGAGAGCTGCCATTTATAATTTATTTCTGAATTAAGTTTAGGCTATGTAGATAACAGCATGCTATCATGTTACTATTTCTGTAGTGTGATATTACACAGTTGCCTAAATGTGCAGTATAAAAAATAGTGTATCAATGTAATGTGCTTGAATTACCTTCCATTTCCAGTGTGATGAACCAAAATAAATGTCATAATGTCATTTTTTGATTCATACTTTCATTGTACTGCCAAGATTTAAGATCTTTTTACACAAATATAGCGTTTGTTTGAGGCGGATTTTGGTGCATGGAGTTGTTTTATTTATTCTGGCACTCGAGTTGCGAAATTATTTTGTAAATATTGTGTTTTTAAGGGTTGCATGCAGAATATTGTGTAATGTTTTTTATTATTTTTTTAAGCAAATGAATGTCTTTTTTTTTATTTTATTTGTTGAGTTGCTTGTGTCTAAGAACTAAAATTTGTTCCTGCATACAAATTATTGTGGCAATATTAAATCTGATTGTTTGAATTTAATTACTTGTTGAATTTAATGTTGTATCATGATCTGAAATGAGCTTAAATATAAAAGTTTTAAATCATATCACGTTGTTCCTTATCGTTTGATATCTATAAAATAACTGATTAAGTGTCTTCCCTATATTGAATGTTCTTGATGATTACGAATTTAATTTAATAACTTGTGGTGTTTTTTTTGTTGTTTTTTTGTTGTAAATACAGTTTTGTAACAAATACACATTTAAGATTTAAAGTACATTACAAGTGTACATTCAATACACTTTAGTGTTCTCCCTTTTCAGAAGGCATTCTCTGGTCTGAAACGCACAAACACAGACAACTGAAGTGAAACAAAGAGTGAAGAATCCCATACACGTACAATACACGTACAATACATTTGCTGTATGTTCACTACATGACAGACAGATCATGATGTTTCTGGTCTCTGTACACTGTAAAAAGTGGTAAACTGCAATTGTTTGATTGATTACATTGATTCTGTTGCAAAAACCAAAAATATATATTGCACAAAATGAAAACAATAATGTAAATATTATTATTATAAGTGTGAATCAAAAAATTAAAAGCGCATAAAAAAAATAACAAGCACAATTTCATCTCTTAAATGTCTTTTTGTGTGGTTTGGTCATAATTTAGACTTTTTTAAAATCTAATTTCAGCTTTTATCTCATAATTAGGACTTTTAATCATAATTTAGATTTTTAAGTCATAATTTTGACTTTAAATCCAAAATTTTGAATTTTTATTAAGTCCTAATTTCAACTGCTCATCTCACAATGATTTAGCAAGTCATATTTTTGACTTTTTATCTAATAATGAGGACTTTTAAAATCATATTTTCAACATTTTATCTTATAATTATGACTTATGTCGTATTTTCGACTTTTTATCTCATCATTATGACTTTTAAAATCATATTTTCAACATTTGATCTCCTAATTATGACTTTATGATCATTGAAATGAGCTGATCAGTAATATCAGTAATGTTAGGTTGATTTGTTAATGTTAAATACATTTTCTGATTAATCAAATAAATTTAGTTGAAACCACATGTGTGTTACCATTTTTTAGTGTACTACTTTACATATAAATTAACAAAAAATTGTTTTTACATGTGCAGGTTATCACTTTTTATAGTGTAGGCCTACTGTTTGTACTGTAAGTTGTCTTTTGCTTGTAACGATATACTTGTAAAAATACCAACATTGAGTCTTGTTCAATATTAAAAAATATTGTTTAGTGTAAATCAGTTTTAACTCTTAAAGGGGTGGTAAAACACATTCTTTCGAAGGCTTGATTGTGTTTGTGGGGTGCACTGTAACATGTGTTCATGCTTCGTTTAAAAAAATTGAGCCAAACAGCGTTGTCATTTGTTTACTTCCTTGCTACAACGTACAAATAACAACACGAACTATTATAGGAAAACACATAGACGAAAAATAAATCATACTTACAGGTTGTGGCCCGTAAACAGCTTCTGTTTTTAAATCCATCTTTTAGGACAAGCCGTTGTGCGAATCCTGCATTGAGCTTGCGAAGATTGTGGAAGCTTTCCTCCGTGAAATGTGCAGCACAGAGAGCGAGATTTGGGTAATAATTATGAGGGACAGAGTTAAAAATAAATTTTAACCATTGATCCCTAACTCCCCCATCCCTAGGAAGGCTGAACAAAGTGGATCTGCAATCCGGATGAAAATGACAGCGTTTCATCGGCATTGCGGCAACAACACTCCAGCCTACTAACTATACCGCAAAACTCTTCCCCACAGCAATAAAAAATGGCCTCGCCCCCCTTATTTAATATTCTTGGAGGAGGGATTTATGTAAATATTGGGGCTGGTGATGTCAGCAGCCCTGGATGAATGTCTGTAGTCGCCTGCTGGCCGTTTGCTGTAGTCCTTAGAAATTGATTTTTTTAAAAGCAAATATCTCCCTTTGCTTTAAACTTTGAACGTTGTAACTTTGCAGGTGTTGTTTATGCCCAAGCAGCAACATTACACACATAATATATAACTCTCCTGATATTAGTTACAATTATAGAAGAATAAAATAGAGCATATTTTGTTACCTTTTGTAGCTTGGTAGGGTTCAGTTTGAGCAGATGTTTAATACCATCATCACTGTCGTTGTCAGAGCTCATTTCCCAGTACATTCAGCATCTGGCTCATATTCGCCATCTCAAACAAATTCTCAAAATTATCATTTTCAATATCTTCAAAATCAATATTTTGATCGCTGACAGCTTCTTCACCAGATCCACCATCAAGTGACTGTGACACTAATATTTGATTGCGTTCAGTACTTGCTCTACAGTAAATCGCTGAGCCATTTCAAGTTTTGCTGATGATACTTCTTTTGTTCCTATTCTTTTGTTTTCTGCCTGCGGCATTATGCCTAATTATGAGTGAAATGTCACATCATCACTGTTTATCAGACATTGCCACCTTGTGGAATAAATGTCAATTACACTTATTAATGCATCACAGATTCTATTATTGTTGTGCAGAAAAAATATACACTGTTACACACCCTTCGGGTCGTTAGTGACCATATACATTTTTGACAAAAAATTAATGGGAAAACATACGGAAGCCCTGAACCGCAAAGTAAAAAAAAATCTAGAATTTCGAGATTGAAGTCTAAATATTTCGAGAATAAAGTCTAAATATTTCATGAATAAAGTCAAAATATTTTGAGATTAAGTCAAAATATTTTGAGATTAAAGTCAAAAGTACAAACACAGCCTCATTGACGGAACACACACTACAGCGCTGCAGCCACTAGTGTATTTGAACAGGGGGCTGAAAACTTTCATCATCAATCAGGTAGCCTAATTGCCCTTAACGTACAGTAAATATCACTAAACGAGATAAAATTGAAATATAAAACGTAGTGTTTGAAGGTTATCTTAACGTTCATGAAACAGATAGGCCTACTGGAGTTTTCAAACTGCGAGCTCCTGCTCAAGAAGAATGATTGGTTTAGGTCAAAACTGCTGTGATTGTGAATATAATTAAATAAACCCTTTTATCACTATTATCTTATACATTAATATCTGCTTTATGATTCTGAATATGATTTATGACGTTCCAGTAAATTGAAAAAATCATCCAGCTAAGTTCAATAAAAAGCAGTACAAATTATATTATTAATTATAATAAATTAAGACATCCAGATTTCATCATGGATTTTATGCAATTAAAAAAATTATCAAAGAATAATGGTTTCTATACTGTGGGAATAAAGGATATGGCAATTAAAATTGCATTACTCATATAAATATGGAAATACACACAAAACATATATGATCACATGTGTTAATTGTCCTCATGTTTCATCAGTCAAAAGGTTTCTGCTTTTTATTGAACTTAGCTGGATGATTTTTTCCATATTGCCTACTGGAACGTCATAAATCATTACTTCTACGAGACCGTTTTTGGCGTTGTGTGTGAGTGCGCCCTGCGGCTTCAACCCTCGAAGTTACACTATACATAAGGCTCACATGATCATCTCATTTTGGATAGGAATAATCCAAATCCGTCAGGTCACGCGCTGGTCTCTCTGAATTAAAATATAGATTTATCCACATTGACCCATAGAAATCTTTACGTGAACACACATACGAAAAAAGTGTGGGGATTTTTAATTAGATTTTGCTCTCAGAGCAGATATTAATGTATAAAATAATAGTGATAAAAGGGTTCATTTAATTATATTTACAATCACAGCAGTTTTGGCCTAAACCAATCATTCTTCTTGAGCAGGCGCTCGCAGTTTGAAAACTCCTGTAGGCCTATCTGTTTCATGAACGTTAATATAACCTGAACACTGCGTTTTATATTTCAATTTTATCTATTGTTTAGTGATATTTACTGTACGTTAAGGGCAATTAGGCTACCTGATGGATGATGAAAGTTTTCAGCCCCCTGTTTCAAATAGCCTACACTAGCGGCTACAGCGCTGTAGTGTGTGATCCGTCAATGAGGCTGCGTTTGTAATTTTGACTTTAATCTCAAAATATTTCGACTTTAATCTCGAAATTCTAGATTTAAAAAAAAATTATTTACAGATTTATTTATTTTTTACTTTGCGGTTCAGGTCTTCCGTAAAAACAGGCATTCTTTTATAAAAAAAAATTCTTCTTGTTATATTGTTTATAATTAATTGATTGAGGAATACTAAGAAAGCTGATGT
The DNA here is from genome assembly GCF_949357685.1 of Gobio gobio. Lineage (NCBI taxonomy): Eukaryota > Metazoa > Chordata > Actinopteri > Cypriniformes > Gobionidae > Gobio > Gobio gobio. The sequence continues at coordinate 17,923,785 of NC_137098.1, forward strand.
CTAACTTTAAAAAGGAATGAGGAGGAGGTAGGGAATTACCCAGGTGTTACAAACAGAGGTGACACGGATAACAGAGGCAGGTGAAAGCAGAGTTTATTTGCAGAACCAGGATGTGAGCAGATGAGGTGAGAGTCAGAGTGATTCAGGTGAATGCTGGATAAGCTGATGATACTATACGTTTCTTGATTGTAGAACAACGGGACAATGGATCGAAGGAGACGAGGACCAGGAGACAGGACGAGACGAGGAGACACTCAGGATACGAAGGAGATCAGGTAAGTAGTCAGCTGAGTCTGAGGAAGCAAGCATGAGTAGTAGCATGTGCAAACGATACCGGACGGTGACTGAGTGTGAGTGTGGGGCTTAAGTGCAGGTGGTGATTGCAGTGATGATGACGTGCAGGTGTGTGTGCTCAGTATTCTGGTGATAGGGATCGTTGTGGTTGTGAGAGGGTGGAGCCTGGCGTGCTTGTAACATTACCCCCCCACCCCTCCACGGCCATCTCCTGAGGGCCGAGGACCCCGACGCCGTGGTGGTCGACCTCTACCCCGAGGTGCCGGCCGGTCAGGGCGGGTAGCGTGGAACGTCTCCAGCAGGTTCGGGTCAAGGATGTCATGCCTGGGTACCCAAGATCGTTTTTCTGGGCCGTGCCCCTCCCAGTCCACTAGATACTGGAGTTGACCACCACGACGCCGGGAGTCCAAGATGTCTTGGACCTGGTATGCTGCGCCGTGGTCAACAAGGAGTGGAGGAGGAGGCTCCGGGGTAACACCATGCTCTGGGGAAACAGAAACAGAAGGGAAGTGAGGTTTCAGGAGAGACACGTGGAAAGTGGGGTGAATCCGGTACTGAGGGGGTAACTGGAGTTTATACATCACCGGATTGATCTGCTGCAGGATGTTGAAGGGGCCAATGAACCTGGGACTCAACTTCTTGCACTGCAGACGCAGTCTGATGTCCCGGGTGGACAGCCAGACCTTCTGCCCAACCTGGAATGTCGGTGCTTTTGAGCGGTGAAGGTCGGCTGTCAACCTGCGTCTGCAGAGGGCCCGTTGAAGTTGATGGTGGGCTGAGTCCCAGACCCTCTCACTCTCCCGGAACCAGTAATCCACCACAGGGACGTCGGAGGGTTCCCCGGACCACGGGAAGAGGGGAGGCTGATAGCCGAGTACGCACTGGAACGGGGTCAGGTCGGTGGTTGGTTATCGGAGGGAGTTCTGTGCGTACTCGGCCCATCCAAGGAACTGGTTCCAGGAGTCCTGGTGGCCGTGAAAGAAGGTACGGAGGAAACGGCCAATCTCCTGGATCTTCCTTTCCGTCTGCCCGTTCTTCTGGGGATGGTATCCTGACGTGAGGCTTACGGTCACACCTAGGAGCGAGAAGGCTTTCCATACCTTGGAGATTAATTGGGGACCTCTGTCTGATACGATGTCTTCGGGGATGCCATAATACCGGAAAATGTGGTTAAACATGGCTTCTGCGGTTTCCAGGGCTGTGGGTAGTCCTCGTAGTGGGAGCAGTCGGCAGGACTTCGAGAAGCGGTCAACCACTACGAGGATACAGGTGCAATTGTCTGATATGGGTAGGTCTGTGATGAAGTCTACCCCTAGGTGTGACCACAGACGGTTGGGAACGGGCAGAGGTAGGAGTTTCCCGGCAGGAAGGTGTCGTGGGCTCTTAGCCATGGCACATTCCCGGCATCCCCGCACATACCTTCTGACATCAGCTGACATGTGTGGCCACCAGAAGCGCTGGCGTAGCAGCGAGAGGGTTTCATTGACCCCAGGGTGACCAGTGCCCAGTGATGTGTGCGAGGAGTGAATGAGAGGGATGCGTTGTGCTCGTGTGAGGTACTGCAAGCCTGGAGGACAGCCCGGCGGCACGTTGGTGGAGGCATTGGTAGAGGGCAAGGTCTCCTCCGACCAGGTGATGGGGCTAAGGAAGAGCTTCGTAGGGAGAATGGGTTCCTCTTCTTCCTCGGATCGTTCCTCGGGGCCGTGGAATGCGGGAAAGGGCATCCGCCTTGATGTTCTTGGCCCCAGGTCGGTACGAGATGTGGAGGTCGAACCTCGTGAAGAAGAGAGCCCATCTGGCTTGTCGGGGGTTGAGTCGTCTTGCCTCGCGGAGATACCCCAGGATTTTGTGGTCGATAAGGACCAGGAATGGATGCTTGGCGCCCTCTAACCAGTGCCTCCACTCCTCCAGTGCGAGCTTGATGGCGAGGAGTTCACGGTTGCCAATGTCGTAGTTGATCTCCGCCGGGCTGAGCTTGCGGGAGAAGAAGGCACATGGATGGAGACGGCTGGGGTTCCCCTGCTGCTGAGATAGGACCCCACCCACCCCGGTGGTGGAGGCGTCCAATTCGACGATGAATGGGAGGTCAGGATCGGGATGGACCAAGAGGGGAGCTGTCGTGAAGGTGTCCTTCAGGGTCTGGAAGGCTTGGGTGGCAGATGGGGTCCAGGACAGAGACTTGGGCTTGTTACGGAGAAGGCTGGTGAGGGGGCTGGCGATGGAGCTGTAATTCTGGATGAAGCGTCGGTAGAAATTGGAGAATCCTAGGAATCGTTGAAGTTCCTTGACAGATGATGGGGTTGGCCAGGACCGGATGGCTTCCACCTTCCTCTCATCCATCCGGATGCCACTGTGATCGATGATATAGCCGAGAAATTGCACTCAGGGCTGATGGAAAGAGCATTTCTCTGCTTTAAGGTAGAGCTGGTATTTCCTCAGGCATTGAAGGACCTCCGCAACATGACGGCGATGGTCGGCCATGCTCCGGGAGTAGATCAAGATGTCATCTATGTAGACCAGCACGAATCTGTGGAGACACTCCTGGAGCACCTCATGTATCAAGTCCTGGAATACGGAGGGGGCGTTGGCGAGTCCATATGGCATCACGAGGTACTCGTAGTGTCCTGTGGGCGTGACAAAGGCGGTCTTCCACTCGTCCCTCTCACGTATCCGGATGAGGTTATACGCGCTGCGGAGGTCCAACTTCGTGAACACAGTGGCACCACGGAGATGTTCCAGGGCAGCTGGGACGAGAGGAAGGGGATAACGGAACTTAACTGTTATGTTGTTCAGGGAGCGGTAGTCAATACAAGGCCGCAAGCCTCCGTCCTTCTTTGCCACGAAGAAGAAACTCGAAGCAGCAGGGGAGGTGGATGGACGGATGTAGCCTTGCTCCAGCGCCTCCTTGATGTAATCCTCCATGGCCTTCTCCTCCGGAAGGGAGATGGGATAGATTTTCCCCTTGGGCACTGGTTCACCTGGCAGCAGATCGAGGGCACAGTCACATGGCCGATGGGGAGGCAGCTTGGAAGCCCGTTGGGGACAGAAGACGTCACTGAAGGGGGCGTAACAGGCGGGGACATCCACCGATCGTCTCTCTACCGGACTCTCGATGGACGTGGCACAGACAGGGAGATCTTGGGGACGCTGAGAGGGACGAATCGGTGGAGATGGGAAGCAGTCCGGGAAGCAGTTGTCGCCCCACTTCAGGACTTCTCCCGTCTTCCAGGAGATGACTGGGTTGTGCTGCTCTAACCATGGGCGCCCTAGGATGTTGTCAGCGGTGGACTCCTCCAGAACCAGCAGGTGTAGTCGCTCCATGTGGAGGATTCCGACTTGCCCTCCGATGGGACCTACGGAGCGACTAACCTGCCTCCGACTGAGTGGTCTACCAGTTATCGACTGGACTTGGTAGGTCGTTGAAGTTGCAGTCGTGCGGAGCTTGAGCTGGCGGCAGAGGGTTCCCGAGATGAAGTTCTCGGCTGACCCAGAATCGAGGAGGGCAGTAACTGAAAGGGAAATTCCAGCAGCAGTAAGGTTTACAGTGGTGGTGAGTGGCTTCATCTTATTTAGAGAAGGGATGATTGCACTCACCATGGGTCGAGGAGGACGGACTGGGCATTCGGAGATGTAATGCCCAGGTAGACCGCAGTATAGGCAGAGATTCTGGGTCAGCCGTCTCTGCCGCTCAGCCGATGTCAGTCGGGTGTTCTCCAGTTGCATGGGCTCGGGGTTGGGTTCTGGAGTGCTGACATCACCTGGTCGGCGGAGGAACAATGACGACTGGCCCTGGTGTTCTTTGATACACGACTGCATACGAGTGGCGAAGCGGATGGAGAGTTGAATGAAGCGTTCTAGCCCTATGGTATCCTCGTATGCAGCGAGATGCAGCCGCACCCGAGGATCCAGACCCTGTCGGTAGGTCGTAATCAGGGACTGCTCGTTCCATCCACTAGCAGCAGCGAGGGTTCGAAACTGTAGAGCATACTTATTAACAGTGGAGGTACCTTGTTTCAGATGATATAACTGTTCTCCGATCGACGAATCCCATGATGGTTTCCCAAAGACCTCCTTGAAGTGAGACATGAACCCTGACAGGGTCTGGATCACTGGACTGTCGGTGGACCACATGGATTCCACCCAACGGAGCGCTTTACCGGAAAGTTGAGATGTAATGAACGCCACTTTAGCGCGATCGTTGGGGTACAGGCGCGGCTGCATCTCCAGGACCAGCGAACATTGTAGAAGGAATCCGTTGCAATCCTCCGCCGAACCAGAGAAGGGCGCCGGTCTGGCCATGGGACTGGCGTACTCAGGGGGCGAAGAAGCAGTGATGTGGATTCCGGAAGTGCTTGCTGGTGAAGGTGCAGGTGCGCTGGTGGGGAGAGCTCGCCGAACGGCGTCGACGAGCTCTTGGAAGGAATCCGGGGTGCTCATCCTGGTGAAGTGCTGTGTTGGTCCGGTATTCTGTTAAAAACAGAGGTGACACGGATAACAGAGGCAGGTGAAAGCAGAGTTTATTTGCAGAACCAGGATGTGAGCAGATGAGTTGAGAGTCAGATAGAGTGATTCAGGTGAATGCTGGATAAGCTGATGATACTATACGTTTCTTGATTGTAGAACAACGGGACAATGGATTGAAGGAGACGAGGACCAGGAGACAGGACGAGATGAGGAGACTCTCAGGATACGAAGGAGATCAGGTAATAAGTCAGGTGAGTCCGAGGAAGCAAGCATGAGTAGTAGCATGTGCAAACGATACCGGACGGTGACTGAGTGTAAGCGTGGGGCTTAAGTGCAGGTGGTGATTGCAGTGATGATGACGTGCAGGTGTGTGGGCTCAGTATTCCGGTGATAGGGATCGTTGTGGTTGTGAGAGGGTGGAGCCTGGCGTGCTTGTAACACCAGGTATGCGTTTTAGGGTTAAATCCATTATTATGTACAACGCTGCATAAATTTGAATGCTACATTCATTAGCGCATTCATTCTGTTTGAGTTCAGTTTGACCACAAACATTTTACACAAATTCATTCTGCTCAAGATTGAGCCCTAATATTAATATTGCTTGAAATATTGATTTGAGTTCAAATGGTTTTAGAATGTGGGAAGAAACACTGAACTCAGCCCTGATCACATCAGTGTGTATTTTGTGATAATGACCAGTACATTTATATCCCACAAGCAAATAATGAAGATCTGCAGCCTAAAACAGGCAGCGGAATCGAGCTTTAGATGCCATTGCTTGAGCGATGCACAACTGAAGATACCATATCACTTCCTTCAATTAAACCAAGAGCTCTTTGGTTCTAAAAACACAGATGTTTTATTCAGTTATCTTGCATGGAATAAAACACAAGTGTGCACTGTGTGTAGTGCGCTATACTAGCATTACAGATTCTATTAATCAAATCTTATCTGTCTGGCATGTTCCCTTGAGACACACACACACACAGCGGGTCTGTCCGTAACAAGACTGCATTATCTTGTTCGGTAATGGATTGCCATGGTGAATGTTCTGTCGGCGCTTATGTTCATACTGACACCACGAAGAGCTTCAAACACATTGCTTAAACATCTATTGTCTGACAAAATTAGCGGCCACTCTTTTTTCATTCTTTCATTTTTCCTCAATCTTTTTTCCTTAGTTTTTTCTTTCTTTCTTTTTTTAATTCATGCATTTTTCTATTTGATAGTCGTGTCTTTTGTTCAATGATTATTATTTCTTTCTCGTGTAGCTATGCTGCTCCAGGCTTACGACTCTGCAGGTAAATCACAGTGTGAAGACTCTGAAGACAAAGGCTGTTTCAATCCAGTGTTGTTATAGCTAAATGAAAGCTCTAGCATAAGTTCTGCCAGGAAGATTCAATGTTACGTCACTTATCACATTCAGACCTAACCAATCATGTCCTAATTCTCAGAGTATAAAAGATCGGAACTTACACATGTCTGAGTTCGCAGATGCTGACGCCAACATTACCTCCATCCTCCCCACCACCACCAGGATGGTCCCCGCCTAAACCTCCCAGGGGGTCGACTGTGCCTCTGCCTAAATCTTCAGACAGGCTACCCTTACCCATTAACCATTAACCCACCCTTAAACCTACCCAAACTTTCCCCTAACCTTACCCATGTCCCACCTCAATAGCCTCAATATCCCAGCTCAAAGTGTTTTGCATACAGTATGAACAGAATACAGTATGAACAGAAAGTACATTGTACTTATTTTTTGATTTTTTTAAGTATATAGTAGTTAAAGACACCTAATATAAAGTGTGACCTAAAAACTATATTGACATTATATATATATATATATATATATATATATATATATATATATATATATATATATATATATATATATATATATATATATATATATATATATATATATATAACAAAAAAAACTTTAAAAATTACAACAACCAAAACACTAAAAAATTACTAAAACTTTAACTATTTTTTTTAAATAAAAACAGTAATAGCTTGAATTAGCTTGCCAGATTTGCAAATAGTATGCCTTGTTGGCAAGCACTATTTACACTAACTCCACCCAACAATACCTGGTGTGGCCACACAAGATTAAAAAAGACGTCTTCAGTGGTGTAGTCAGTAGAGCATAATGGTGTATGCATACCAAAAGCAACGTGAACTTTCACATTGCATTACTCGCTCTAGATTACTTGTTTTTGACTCGGGTTCAAATCGGCCTTTTGCTGAGTATTTATTTTATTATGTATTATAATAAAAGTATTTATGTGTAGGGTTAGGGGTAGGTGTAGGGAGGGCTTTTACTGTCCCATTAAGGCGGCATACATTTAATAATTTTAATAAAAATAATTATTTACACTCTATGTTATTATTGCATCCTGTTAATGTACAACAATACTGAGGTGCAAATATTATGTATCTGCCAAAATAAAGTATATATAGCATCTAATTACTATTTACACATATTGCAGAATTTCTACTTGTACATGGTGCAAATAGAATATATCACCTGCGTTGCTTACAACAGGGGTTTTCAAACCTGTCCTGCAGCACCCCCAGCAACCCCATTTCCCGTGCCCCTGGTGCTGGGGGTCCTCCAGGACAGGTTTGAAAACCCCTGTTGTAAGCAACGCAGGTGCATTGCCTAAACAAGGGACAATTCAAGGCATGTTTTGCTAAAAAGTTAAAGCTCAAGGATGGATCAGTACCAACTATTCGTGATCCAGCTTTTCTGGAGCGATACTGGTCACAGCAGTAATGAAAGGGAGATTGTGCACTTTATAATAGTTTATCCGAGTTGTTTTACAGATATAAAGTTTAGCAGTTAAGCACTCCCCTGAAAAGCATACGGTCTGTATTTGTTTACTGTTCGTTGTAAGGAGTGTTTTTGTGTAATTCGCTGTGTATGCTGATAATGCCAGGGAGAGAGATAATTATATTATATTTAAGACTTAAATGCGCACTTCTCACACTGTGTTTTATTTAGCTCTTACATTGATTTTTTGGAGTGAAAACAGACGCTTCATCTTTTGTGTGATGAACAATAAACTTCATCAGTAAAGTTTTGGCCATCCTTCGGACAGGATCCACTAGAACATGCTTGTACTAATAGTGGATAAAAGCAAGATGGCAACATAAGTTAAAACCGGAATTAATTAAACTATACCTGCTATATCCATCCAGCATATATTCTCAGGTTCTGTAGGCATTATTGTCAGAGTCTGGTTCGAACTGAACACCGCTAGTTTCTGACATGTTCTGTTGTTGTTGTTGCACAAGCTATTGAAGCTCCGCCCTCTTCGTTAAAGAACAGTCAGGGAGCACCAGCTCATTTGCATTTAAAGGGACATAAACGGTGAGTTTTTGCTCACCTCAAAAATATTGCAATTTTAACAGGCTATATACAACATGATCCGTGGGGTATTTTTACATCAGAGACTTATTTTACATCTTGTAAAAAACCTGGCAACCATACCTTAAAATCCCTGGTAATAACACCAAATTTAGCAAACATCAAGTCAAAACCAAATATTTATAGGAATATACATATACAAATATATATTATATATATTAAATATATATATATTCAACTTGTGTCTGGGGTAAAAGGCCCACTGTACCACCTCATTTTTTAAACAAAATAAACCACTTTTATGATTTATTTTCACACACAAAAATTTTTTTATTTCTCTAATCATACACTGTGGGAATAGTGAAAAGCAGATTTTTCTTAAAGATGTCCTAGAATGATTTGAAACAATATTTTAAATTGTTCTCTGATATCTACATAGAGGGTATGTGGATTATTTAAGGTCAAGAATTGTCCAGATACGGTTTTACAAGTCCATTTACAACCCTAGAAATTGCCCCTAGGATGAAAAGGTCTGTTTTTGCCTTATTTGGAAGGGTCATGAATATTAATGCCGAGTTCTGCTCTGATTGGCTGTTTCACTGCGTGGCTCAATGACAGCAAACACATCCATACTGTCCATCATGACAATGGAGAGATTAGGCATTCAACCTTATATGTTTGAGCCTGTTTCTGACGAAGATGCAGATTTTGAGGAACAACAAAATGTTTTGAGATTGGAAAAGGACGCTTCTGAGTGGTAAGTTTAGTATTTATTTTCTTTAAGAACCTGCAAAATTGTTACGTCCATACTAGAACTTCAGCCTAAACGATAACTAGCATATAGCATTAACTTTACACGTCAGAAGTCACAACTTTGTTTTTGTTTTCAAATGACTATCGTTTCAAATTAAGTGGTGGAGAAGGTGACGTTAGCTAGAAGGATCGAATGAGCTATCTGTAAGCAACTAAACTAACGTAGTTAGCTCCTGAGTTATGTTGTTGATGAAATATAGGCTAAATTAGATTTCTATCCAACAAAAGGGATCGACATTTTTGTATTTTGTAATTTATGACAACACTGGCAAGAAATAATATTAACCTTTGTCATTAGACATACTATTTAGTTATTATGTATGCTACTTTGAGTTTCCTATTGTTACTGTACTAGCATGTATCTAGACAACACGGGATATTATCGTTAAAGTTGTCTCTCTAAGAAACTTTAAATTAAAAAAATAAAATAAAATTGTTTAAACAATCAATAAGTGGATAAAATCACTACTTACTGCTTACAGGAATATGGTTGGAACTGCCCCTTTCTTCAGTATCAGACGCTGAGCGAAGCCTGTTTGATATTGTCCAGGGGTTTGAAAAACTGTCCGTGGTGAAATGGGCCGAGCACACTAACAACTTTGAATTAAATTGTTGCGGTATCCGATTATAAATAAACATCAACCATGCCTGTTGACATTTTTTATCTGTGGGAAGGGTATGAAAAGTCCTCACATCCCCTGCACAGCCTGGAACATAACATTTGTTTCCATGATCTGCCATGTTTGCTATCCTCGCGTGATGCTTGTTTACCTGCAGAACTCCTGATGATTCGGCTGCGCAGTTCTGCCTGACATTGAACATGTGCTGGCATATGCAAATGTTGGGGGGCGTACATATTAATGATCCCGACGGTTGCGTCACTCTCTGTGTTATGTTGAGATTCGCCTATTTTTCCGTGGTGTTTTTCACAAATGAGATTTGCATATGAAGGAGGATGCAATGGTGTTTGAGACTCACCTCCATATACTGAACTCTTGTTATTTAGCTATAGCAAGGTTAATTCAATTGTTCATTCTAGGGCACCTTTAAGGTGTGCCTTTAGCTCCATTATATCCAACTGTAAAATAAAGTGCAATCATTCTTCTAATACACTGTACATCAGGTGTCTCCAAACCTGCTCCTGCTACTTTCCAGCAGACTTTAATTCCAACCCTGCTCCAACACCCCTGCCTGTAATGTTCAAGTAACCCTGAACACGTTGATTAGCTGCTTCAGTTGTGTTTTATTAGGGTTGCTGGAAAGTAGCTCTCCAGGAGCAGGGTTGGCGATCCTTGGTGTATATCTATTCTCGCTGTCGGTTTTTGTCTGTTTTCTTGCACAAAGCTGACAGATTTTTGTCTTTCCTTGGTTCATCTTCTTGTTTTGTTTTGTTTAGTTGTTTGTTTAGACTGCTGCAGATTGGATCATTGTCTCTACTCAGCCCTGCTAAATGTTACAATCTACTGGATGCTGCTCCAGGTTTATGGCCCTGTAGGTAAATCACAGTGTGAGGACTCTGAATGTGTCAGTACTCTGCGTGAGTGTTTTAGCGTCTCCTTGCACCTGAGTAACGCTTCAATGTCACACCAACTGTTACTGAGAATAAATTCAATATTTAAGGAATTTTCACTCCCTACATAACAGAGAAGTGGAACAACTCAAAGTTAATTATCATCTTCATGCATGATGTTTGCCATTTGTTTCACTCACTGTGAAATTATGATCATGGTTTGACATTCACACAGCCTTTATTAGCCTCAGAAACCCAAAATGCTTGTGGAAAAATCATAATTTGATGTTTTAAAAATGTTATTTAGAGGCAGTGAATGCCTCTAAAAGCATGTTCAGTTTTATCTGGAAATGTATTATTACGCTAGTTGTTGTACATATTGTGGCAGTTTGGGAATTAAATGTCTGGTGAGTGGAGCTAAAAGGTAATGCTGTATCGCGTTACGTAGCAACGTAGCATCTACACTACACCCTTTACCAAACATAACTGAATGTTAACAAAAGCAAATGTAATATAAAAGCCCATTTGCTGAAGCAACCTTGCCATTTTAGCTTGCTTTTACAAGTCTTAGAGTTCTTTTATCATGACTCTTGTTTCACTGGACTCATTCCTGTAACGGATTTTACTTTCTCTCACACAAGGCACCTGTTATGTAGAAATTTCACAGGTGGCACCAAATTAATATGGTGAGTTTTGTTCATGTCAGGTGTTTGTGAGAATGTCAGATAATCTCTTACTCCTCTTACCTCAGGGCACCAGCTAAAGAATTTTACCTCAACAGTAATTTAACAATTTAAGTTGATTGTTGCATGAATAAATTTATGTAAATTGCAGGGAGTTTGTCATCTGACCAATCTGAAGGATTTGTGAGATATCGTTAACTTATCTGTATTATCAACACAGGGAAGAAACAAGTGTAATAAAATAAATGTTATTAACAAAATTAAACGAGTAAAAAAAAAAGAGGTAAACAAGAGTAAATCAACACAACTACTAAATGAATACCATGAATGAGAAAGGAATATCTATTCTTTATCTTATGTAAAGATACATTGTTGTTACTAATAGGGTGAAGAACCTTATTATGCATAAACAAAATAAATGAAAGATTATTATTAACAAGCATCAGTTATTTTACTTCTAAAGTAATTTTTTTTTTAAATGTAAAAAAACATACTGATAATATACAACAATGCCACGGCCTCTGGAAAGAGGTTTGATAAAGTGATATTTACATTCCACATGGTCGAGTGAGCAGTCTGATTGTGTTGACGTATTCCATTGGTTGTGCTGGATAACAATTCAGTAAGGAAAGGAGCCGGAATCTGTTTCAACAGCCTTAAACACGATGCTCTGTGGGATTCTAGTCTCCTGGGGGGTATTCCAGAAAGCAAGGTTAACTTACCGTCACATATACCTTGAACTCTCGGTTTATTAACCTAAACCTTGCTTACTCGAGGTATGCTGGTTCTAAAAACGAGTCTGGGAGTAAGTTCAGACAACTCAGAGTATGTTCCCGGTTTACACAGAAGACATTCTCAACAGAGCAACGTATTAATGATTCACCATGGAAACAGACGCTAAGAAAAAGCGCGCCATTGCAATGGCTACTTGCATATCCTGAAAGTTACCTCTGTTTTTTTAACCGAAAGTTGAGCTTATCCACTTACTTACCCTTAAACAATCAAAAGCATGTCACATAACCTGCTTTCTGGAATACCCCCCTGGAGCACCAAGAGGGGTCCTACAATCTGGAACACGCAGATGAGGCCCTGACATATCTGCAGAAGGTCCTTAACAATTTGAAACAATCTGGAATCTGCTCTCCCGAGCTTAACCTTCTTGCAAATGTGTGTGTATGGCTCTGCCACTCTGGGCCAGACACTCAGAACATGTTCAATCCACTTTTGTCTCTTTGGCATGGAGACTCAGGATGTGCTGTGGTTGTTACTGTCTCACTAGACGAAGACTCTGTACGTAGTGTTTGTTAATGTCTTTTTCCACACAGACTGGAGGCTCAGAACGTGGTTGTATCTGTTGCTGCCTCACAAGTTGTAGACTCAGTGCATGAAATCTGTTGCTGTCTCTTCCTTCACAGTCCAGATTGTTGTATCTGCCATTGTCTCACCTTTGAAAGCCAGAGATTCTGAACGGTGTAGCTGTTACAGTCTCACCATTACAGGCCAGAGACTCAGAACTTTTAACTGTTACTATCTCACCGGACAGGAGACTCAGAATGGCGTAGTCTCGCATAGCCATACCTTCAGACTGACGGCAGAAGGTCTGGACTCTATCGCAACTTTCATTGGTCAAGGACCACCCAAGAGGATGTTTAACTGACATGTAACACAACCAATCACAGTTCCGTGTCATGTTTAGGGGTAGAGGAGCCTTTTTTATCCTCCCTATTACACACTGTTGCAGCCATTAAAATAGTTCAGTTTTGTTTTTAATGTAAAAAGTAGTTATATTTCGTTTTATTTCTTTATTAAGTTCATTTAGAAAAATGTTTGGAGCATTTTTTGTTTGTTAAATTAAAGTTTTTGTTTTTTAAAGTGACGACCATGCGGCCAGCTGCCGACAGTGAGTTAACCACATGTTCGATCAATATAGTCTCTCAAATCAACAGTTGACTTGTCTTGCCTATAATAAAATCCATAGATATAAAACACTTCAAGCATATCACTATGTTAGTTTAAACGTTTACCATCACCACCACCACAGTAAAAAGGCATTTTTGACAAGTTGAGGCAGACTTCTGCTGCTCGCAACAGCGCTCGCAAACGAACTGGGCTATACAATCAAATGAGAGTATAGTTCCTAGACATATCGGTCTAGAAAATTGCAACTTTTCATTTTCCGTCGGTCTTAGTACACGATGTAACTATACACATCACAACATGTAAATAGAAAAATTTTGCCGTTATTTTATCACTTATTGAGCAGTAGGCTAGCTGGAGCCATTTACCTCCAGTCTTTGTGCTAAGCTAAGCTAGCGGTGGGTGGGAAAGCTAGTTATGGCATGCACAGAGATGAAAATGGTATGTATGGACTTATCTAACTCTGGGGGATACAGTGAATAAGCTAAAGTCCCAAAAAGTCGATGTGTTCCTTTAATGTCTCACTGGATGAACCGGAGACACAGAACAAGTCTGTTGAAAGGTCAGTCTGGTCTGTCAGTTGTCCTAGCATCTGTATCTGATGGTGTTGGACATTTGTTTTTGCTAGTCCACCAGGATCCAATCGAAATGTAGCAAACCTTTTTCCACTGTTGTGGTCAGAGAGTGGCCCTACCATAAAACTGTGGCCTGCAATGTGCTACTTACTACATACCCTAACACTCAACTGCATCACAACTGCAGTGCTGTACCAGCTGAGCTAGGGAGCAAGTTTACTACATCAGAAAAACCAAACATATGGAGCTGATTATGTGATGCTTTATTAATCGATAATAAGCTTCTGTAATCATAATTTGTGTGAAAAGCAGTAAAAGTTGTTGGTGTTCATTTCAGCTGGAAGCTACAGTGGAAGCAGTGTGTATAGGTATGTTTGATTTTCAAAGAAGTTACGAAGGAAATACAAAATGCAAACGTTTCCATTAAGAAGCCTTTTTAGGAACATATGGTTTGCATTGTGACATAAGCTCCATGTGAGATACCACTGCAATAGCATGAATTTGTCCTATATTTATTAGTTTGTAAGTGCAGTCAGAGAAACATGTGGTCCACATTCTAGGCTTAAAATCCTGCTCTGATCTGCGACCTTATTTTGCTATAGAGATCCTACTCATGTTTATGCATGAGTTTAGATGCTCATTCTAAGAAGGTTACGAATATGTGGATCTGTCTATAAGCCCAGTCATGTGTGTGTGGTTGGGGTGTGTGTGTGTTGTGCTCTGAGCACAAGAGGACATCGCAGAAGAACAACAGCACAGCTAAAATGAGTTTGACATTGGCCCAGCGCCCAACCAATGGAGGGTGACAGATCCAATACTAGTGAGTGTGCTTCTCTGTGTGTGTGTGTGTGTGTGTGTGTGTTTAGTAATGTGGCGGGACTAAATGTTTTGTCAGGCCTCTGGCTCTGCAGACAGTATGATGAGTATGAGCGGTTCATTTAGGAGTAGCGAACATCCCATCAAAACCGTCATATCATCCTTACCTTTCCTCCCCCATGCAGCACAGGGTATGAGATCTCTTTTCTTCTGTAAATATGGCATTTTTAGTTATCAATAAATGTTTCTGAAATGTTAAATGTTACACTTGCAATGTGGCTATTTGAAACCGTTGTATGTCAAGCAACAAGTTGCTTCCAAGCTAAAAAAAATATGTTTTAAGGATGTTCCCATTACAGTTTTTTAAAATTGCTTACAAACACTCTGAAACTATGGCTCCATTTCTCAGAACTCTACACACAAAACACACACACACAACATGCAAAAAATCACACATCTCTTGCAAAATCAAACACTTAATTCAAAACTATTTTAACTCTTCTAAAAATAATTTTGAGATAAAAGTTTTTGCATAGCAACTCTACACACATTCATCATATGATTAGCCACATACAGTACATATGGTGACGCATTTCTGCCACATACATATAATTATTTTCACTCAATTATGTCGTAATAACGAGATCTTATGTCTTTTAACAACATATTTTCTCGTAATAACGAGAGCTTATGTTGTTAAAACAACATCTTTTCTTGTAATAACGAGATCTTATGTCGTAAGAACGACCATAATAACGAGATGTTATGTCGTTAAAACAACATATTTTTCTTGTTAAAACGACATATGTTTTCTCCTAATATGGACATGTGTTGTATAGTGATGTGTACAAAATATGCCTGTGTCCACATTAGAGAATTTATTTAGCCCAATGCCTTTGTCACACTTGTTTGAAAAGCAGAAGCAAGCTCAGCATAAAATAGGCTCATCCGCCGCCTGTATCAGTGGCAGTGCCCATAGCACGAAATTGTTGTAATTTATTGATGTAGCCTACAGTTCATAACAGCCATGGGTAGCAGGTGCCATGGATCGCTCATGATTAGCCTCAGTGGCGTAACTTTAACCTAGTAATGATGGACCCCGGTGCAGCCACAAATATCCTACTGTAATTAAGACAATTAAGATTAATACAGAAAGATGCTATAGTTTCAGCCTTACTCAAAGGCAGAGTAAACAGCCCAGTTACGCACGTCAATCCATTCCCGGCGTTCTTGGTTTGCTTCTTATTTATTAAATATACAGGCAATTAGATTTAATACAGAAATTTGTATTAAAATACAATTTATAGAAAACGAAATTCACTTTAAAGAAAGACTTTCCACAAAACAAAACTCAATAAAAATCATGTCTGACCCCACTCCATGTCTCCATGTCACGTCCAATTTGCTGTGGACGTGCGAATGGATTCAAAAAGTTCAAGTATCCAACTAGATGCGGTAGACGCGATATTCGCGTTCGGTGTGAACGCAGCATAAGGCTGAAACTAGTGTCTTTCTGTTTTTAATACATTTCTTGAATATATGTCTTAATTACTGTAGGATATGTGTTTCTGCACCGGGGTCCGTCATTACTAGGCTTTTCAAACAAGTGTGACAAAGGCATTGGGCTAAATAAATTCTCTAATGTGGATACAGGCATATTTTGTACACATCACTATACAACACATGTCCTTATTAGGAGAAAATATATGTCGTTTTAATGAGAAAAATATGTCGTTTTAATGACATAACATCTCGTTATTACCAGAAAATTATGTCGTTAAAACGGCATAACATCTCATTATTACGACATAATTGAGTGGAAAAAATAATATGTATTTGTCAGCAATGCGTCACCGTACACACATGCCAAACTACACACAGATGTGAAAATGTAAATCACTACTATATAGTGTTTTTTGCATATTCAGTATGCAGTGGAGTGTACAGGTGTTTGTCATGGTGCTCATACGTTTGAAAACATTGAGTTTTGATAAAGTGATCAATTTATGTATAAGTGTCTTTACACATGATCATTGGGTAATCGGTAAATGATTGTGGCATTTAAAAGGCAGTGTTTTTTAAATTAAACACAAGAGCCGTTAGTTTTGAATGATGTGTCTAATGAAGTGAACTGTGTCTAGAATTTTGATAAAAGTTTGTTTTGCATTTGCAAACTGAGTGTAAAGCTGATAATATGTTTGCAGTGTTGCAGATTTGGTCTCAAGATTAGATACATGATCAAAAGGGCATCAGTGTGGCCATGGTCAAATGGTCAATTTCACGTCTTTTGAACATCAGTTGCCCACTGGGACACATTTCAAAAGGAGATGTGGCAAATGGATGCTGTTTGAGGTCCTAGTTCAGGACAAATGCTACTTAAACTTAATCAGGCCTACAAATAATTCATATTAAGCAATAAATATCAATCAAACATTAATAATTGATGTTAGTGTGATGTCCACATGACATCAGTTTGACATCTAAACCATGACATTGATTTGAAACTGAATGTCAAATATATTGGCCTGAATATGCATTAAAACAATTTCATTGTGGTATTAACTTTCTGTTTTCACCCAATTACCACTGGAAGAAATTGCCGTCCAAACTGACCGTAAAGGGGACATATTATGCCCCTTTTCTCAAGATGTAATATAAATCTCTGGTGTCCCCAGAATATGTCTGTGAAGTTTCAGCTCAAAATAGATAGCCCATATCATTTATTATGGCTTTTCAAATGTGCCCCTATTTGGGTGTAAGTAAAAACGCAACGTTTTTGTGTGTGTCCCTTTAAATGCAAATGAGCTGCTGCTCCCCGCCTGCCTTCCAGCGGCTCCTTTATGCTGCGTTCAAACCGAATTTGCACCTATCGCGTGGCCATATAGCTCCGTATGACTGCTCACTGTTAATATCAGTCATTCCTCCATGCTGAATGAGTGACTTTTTTATTTATTTATTTATTTTATTAAATGCATGCAAGAACAGTAACAACAATTTTCATCCCATAATAATGCAATAACACGCCAAGGTCCTTCAGTCTTTCAGTCCAGATTAAGTGCCAAGTCCTTAAACAAAGCCACTGTTTTGAATGAGTGACTAAGGGCGGGCCTGCCCCCATTTATCACGTCACAAACCATGTCTAGCAGGCTCCTGATTGGTTAACGTGGCACAAACAGACACCAAAGTTCTGATTTTTCAACTCGGGCATCATGATGCGAATTCGCTTCAAACACATGAATGCACAAAAAGCACCAAATAAAATCCCTTGCGCGTAACGTGCAAGATGCTCAATTCGCACCACGCTAAGTGCGTCGAACGCGCCGCAGGACCTCCAGGAGCGCGTCAACGCATCTTTACATTGACTTAACACGGAAATCACTCGCTCCAGACGCTCTATTCGCGTTCGGTGTGAACACAGCATTGCATGAGCTTCGGATACAGCAAAGCGAATATTACTCAGCCTAAATGTCAGAAATAACCAGTTGTGGAGTGCAGCCTTATATGCATGAACCGGAGTTGGACACAGATGAGAGACTCATGGTTAGAGGATACACTTAGTGGAGTTACGCTGATTCAACTCATTGACTTGCATTTAACATAATGTTAATCTATAAATTGTTGTATACGTGCTCGTGTGGGAATGTAGCACGTCCTTCACCGGATTATACAATGCATAATAAATGTGCGTTTATGAATTACGCAGACGGTGAGCGTTTTCGGGATAAAACTAACGACATAGCTCTAGTCTCTGTAATACAGTCAGAGACTATGGTTACTTTAGCCATATTAGCCGTACAGCATTCTAGAAAGCTCATTCAGAAAGCAAATTTGCAAACATTCACAAAATATGAAGTGCCATCCTTACTTGTTCTGGTTATGAAGTTATTATTATTGTTACTGGTTATGAAGTCTGGTTCATTCTTCGGCACATTTCCTTCAATTTAACCACAGTGTCCTCAGTGGCTCGGATGCCAGGAGTCTGTGGGGACTCGTATGTTCGTTGGTACATCCAACAACAGAACATTTGTAATGTTTTTTGGGGCAGACATTTTAATACTCTAGCTAGCTGATACAGAGAGTAAACAGAAATGGCGGCCTCTGTGTTTCTCACTCAGGGGTGTGTCTATGCTAAAAGGGCAGGTCATCAACAGTCATGGGCAGGGTTTCCCTACTCTTACGTAGGAGTAGGGGGAAATATGGAACGTCTCGGTTACGTATGTAACCCTCGTTCCCTGAGGAGGGAACGGAGACGTACGTTAGTGACTAACGAATGGGGGTTTCGCCTAGAAGCCAATCACCTTCGAGGTATTTAACAGCGCCCAATGGCAGTGCCAATGCCATGGGCATGCAGAATTTGCATGCGTAACTCCGCCCCACCTCGTGGGTATATAAGGAAGTACGCTGGCAACATCGCATTATGTATCTGCTGCGGAGCCAAGATCTGAACTCCGTGTTCCAGCAGCACAGCTGACGTGGCAGTATACAAGGGTTACATACGTAACCGAGACGTTCCCTTTCGTTCAGTCACTACGACGTACGTTAGTGACTAACAAATGGGGGTTCCAATATAACAGCGCCACTCAGCTGTCATCCAGTGCCCTGCGTAAGTGTGAGATCCCGCCACTTAAGGCCGTAGGACTCCCACTTAACTAGGGTTGGGTACCGAAATCCGGTTCCAATATGGCACCGGTACTTATATAACCGGTATGTACCGGACCGAATCAGAACGCAGATTTCGGTTCCTCATTTCGGTGCCAAAATTCAAACGTGCTTTCACGCTTTGGCTGAGCCAGAGACAGATGCTCAGCGCTGGTCACATCACAACTCATGACAACTATTCAGTGTTTTCAACGACATCATGTTTATTTCAGGTTTCAGACATTTAAATGCTCATATAGGCTACTAGCAAAAAACACACCCTGATGTCTATGAAAGCGGCTATGACAATCCTTTCAGACGATTATAATTTGACTAACGTTACATGTTTTATTCACATCAGATACATGCACATTATATAGTAACTATAGCGTTTACTCTGTTCTTCTTCCAGTTCACTGGTCACTTACTTTCATGTATTTCGTGAGGCGAGAATGCTCTCAAGTGTTGTAAATCCGACAGATCCGATTCTGAGGCGCAAACTAACATGGCGCCGCCCATTGCGCTTTATAGATCAACTAACACACATTCACTCACACATTTGAACATCAGATAGTTTGTGACACAGTTAAGAAGTTTGTGAATATTTTGAATAAAAAGAAAAAACGAAATAAACCCGATACAGCTGAGCTGTCAGCGCTATTGCGGCTGCTGTGTCATCATGTGAGAAACATGACGCGTCGCCATGGAAACATTAAGACGATGCGTTCTAAAATATTTAGCCAGAGAATATGATCATATTTCAAAAAAGAGCTGAAGCTCGAAGCTGGTTAGTAGCATACCAAGAATACAGACTACTGCTGTTATTATTGTAATTAAGAGTTATATTAGGCTTGTTGTAGTTGGGTTAGGTGGCTTAGGTTTTACTGTGAATTTGTAAATAAGTCAATTATAATTTGTAAATAAGTCAATTGTGTTTTGTATTTATTTATATTCATACATTTAAGTATACATTAAACTTTTAATAAATGGTTCAATTTAAATAAAAAAAAAATAAATAAAAAGCCATTTAATGTCATCCACCTCGTTTTGTGGCCTTTAAAAAAAAAAAAGTATCGGTTCAGGCACCGTTTAGGCACCGGAACCGTTTTAAAAGTATCGGTTTGGCACCGGAATCGAAAAAAACCCAAACGATACCCAACCCTACACTTAACACAGGATTACCAAGGTACACTGGGAAGCATATCCCAGTGAGGGAATGCCAAGATGCCTACCCGTGGGGAGGACTTAGAGAGTACACATATGACCCGCTGAGGGCTGCATATGGGAAACTCTAGGGTACCAGCCGAAGGTGGATTTTTAACCCTAGCGGTGGCAGGGACTTGCCAAGGGAAAGACACCTGCTCACTGAGGAGGCTTACGGTGGAAACACTCGTGTGGGGGTCGCCGGAGGGGAACCATGCACACGGGGCACCTGGCCGGACATGAGGGTCTGGGCTCGAGAGGGCAGACTGAACTGATGTCGGCGTCGACAGTGCTGGAGGAGCTCAGGGCTCTTGTGGAGCTCACCTGAGGAAAATATCGCAAGTATCCCGTCCGTGGAGAGGAATGGCGAGCAAGCGAAGACACCTGAGCCTGGTCCACTACCGGCCACTAGTAGAGGCGAGTACATAATCGGACACTGGCTCCACTCGGAGATTGTAGAATCTGGCGAATGTGTTCGGTGTCGCCCAGCCTGAAGCTCTGCAGATGTCTGTTAGCCAGGCACCATGCGCTAAAGCCCAAGAGGAGGCCACACTCCGCTGCTGGTAAGCCAAAACAATGGTGTCCACTATCCAGTGAGACAACCTCTGCTTTGAGAGAGCTCTTCCCTTCCGCTCTTCACCATAACAGACAAAGAGCTGGTCTGAGGTCCTGAAACACTGCGTCATGTCTACGTAAGCGCGGAGAGCGCATACTGGACAGAGCAATGCCAAGGCTGGGTCTGCCTCCTCCAAAGGCAGCGCTTGCAGGTTCACCACCTGATCTCTGAATGGGGTGGTAGGAACCTTGGGCACATATCCAGGCCAGGGTCTCAGGATCACGTGAGAGTTAGCCGGCCCGAATTCTAGGCACGCTTCGTCAACCGAAAAAGCCTGAAGGTCCCCGACCCTCTTAACGGAGGCTAATGCGGTCAGCAGGGCCGTCTTCATCGACAGGAACTTAATATCGACCGACCGCAAAGGCTCAAAGGGAGGCCTCTGCAGAGCACTTAGAACTACTGAGAGGTCCCAAGAGGGTACGAGAGGAGAGCGAGGAGGATTCTCGCCCCCCTCAAGAACCTGATGATCAGGTCGTGCTGACTTACCTTCTTGTCCCCCAAGAGGTCGTGATGGGCAGATATTGCAGCCACATACACTTTCAGGGTGGAGGGAGACAGCCTTTGCTCCAGCCCCTCTTGGAGAAACGAAAGCACGGACCCGATCAGGCATTTCCAGGGGTCTTCTTGGCGGGAAGAGCACGAGGTGACGAAGAGGTTCCACTTCAACGCATAGGTGTGTCGTGTAGACTCTGCCCTAGCAGAAGTGATGGTGGCGACCACCGTAGGTGGCAGGCCACTCAAGCCTGTCGCATCCCGTCCAGAAGCCACACCCAGCGGGACAGTCCCGGAATCTGAAGCCAGGCTCCCAGGAACTGCACCAGCGGGGTCATTCGGACTACAGGCGTACCCGGTGTGGGGCAGCGATGCAGTGTTACCGGCCCGGACAAGGGAGGCTGTTGGGCGTCCCGGTGTGGGGACAAGGTTAATGACTGCGTCCGGACAGAGGAGAGCAGGGAAGGACGCACGTTCCACTGGGGTCTGCTCTGCCAGGGGGCTGGCGACAGAGAGGGATGCGAGTGGCGGGACCCGTGGGTGGCGTGCACCGTCATCACCGATCTCTGGGGGCTCAGGGATGGGAGTGTTAATTCTTTCTTTGACCAAATTAGGGTGCTGCTGACCCGGGGCCCAGCAGCTGAACAAAGGATTCTCCCCCGGCCCTCCACCGGGGGAAGGAGTGGTCCTGCTACCATCTCCTGGAAAGAATTTCCCATCCCTGAGCTGTCCGTCTCAGGAGCGCCGCTTGGCCTGGCGTTTAGCGGGGCGCGGGGCGACCTGAGGGGACTGGGACGCCTTCGTACGGCTTCCTCCACGACCCGGCCCGGGTGTAGGCTGCTGCTTGCTTCGTGCTTCCATTCATAGAGACGTTTAGATGGATGCCGAGACTATTTGGGACGGGTAGAATCTGCGATCTCTGACCTAGTTTGTTTGCTGGCTTCCATGGCAGCTATACGCTGTGTTTTCCGATAAATGGCAACCTGTGATGTTGAAATACTATTGGGTAAATTGGCAACATGCATTATCGCACAGACCTAAACAAAAACAGATGCTGTGTTTGAAATCACCACCTCATTCACTATTCCCTACATTACTCCACTAATATAGTCCTCTTGAGTGAGTAAATGAAAATGAGTAAGTGAATTCGGACACTGAGTGCGCCGGAACGGCTGCCACTTTTACATAGTTTCTGCTTGCGGTTTAATAATTATTTGAAACATAGCAAACTGGCAGCTCCGGTAGTAATGACATTATTTATCTTGAACTCTGCCATGGAAACTAGCATGTATAAATCGTAATTAAACAATTTAATAATGATCATGATCACTCATTTAAAGCCATATCACACTGAAGGATCTCAGTTGTCATTAATGTCAGACTGTATGGCAGTCAAGATGCGTTAAAAGTGGACACACGCAAGAAAATTCATCTGGAGTTTTACATCATCAATTCGTGTCACGTTCGATGATCGTGAACACATCAAACTAGTGATGTTAGCCTAGGATCAGAGGAATCTTTAAGGATTCACAAAATTTGTCTCAAACAGCCAAATCGTGGCCAAAATCATATAGTGTGAACTCGGTTTTAGATATTGTTGCAGCAGTGACACAGAGACTTTAATATCACATTAATTGGACGGTGTCTCTCTGTGGGTGTGGATCACCAGAATTAAACTGTTCTTAGCCACTACAGTGTAATTGTAGATTGTCACTCGGCTCGAAATGTTTTAAAGCTGATTTGTTTCTCTCTTGTGTGGTGCTGAAACCAGGCTGTAAATGCTTCAGAAGAGGATCTTGATTGAGGTGACCTTGGCTGTAGAGTTTTTCATGCCACAGTTAAATCAAGAAATGTGTCTTTGAGGGACATTTTGCAGAATTTGATTGGGTCAATCACCTCTGCGAAAATAAGTCTGCTTTCACACTTGGTTCGATTGCTCAAGTTGAGTTTGATTTCCTCTCCATTTTCAGATCTCGTTTCAAATCATAACTTTGAGGCCAAACCCCGGTATATTAGTGTGATCAATGTGAGTACAAGCATTCATGTAAACTAGGTATATTTCTAGCAGAACACAACTGGAAAGAAAAATTAGTAAATTGAGTTGTTTGAGATCACCATTATGCTGATTAGCGTCTATGAACTTTAACTTTATTTACTCTTCATCAATTTAACTTTCTCCCAGCCAGTGTAAAAGTGTTATAAAACAGCGCCCTGGTTTGTGATTTGTTTACATCAGTATTTTTTTAGAAGCCATGCAAGCTACTGTATGCAAACCCCTTCTAATGCACAACATGGGTCTAAAATGACCCATATTCATTTCGTATGTTATTTCATGTGCATGGCTGTGTGTGTGTTGTTTTTTTTTTTTTTCAGCATTTAATATTCCATGATCTATGAATTCCATGATCCATAAATATTCAAAATAACTTGTTTTCAATGACCACACATTATTATTTTAATTTTTCCTAGGTTTTCTGTTACTACATCAAGTTTTCACACATGGGTCAAAAATGACCCATCTATGCAAGCGTTTATGAACAAATTAATAAAGACAACATTTTGTTAAAATAATCATTTGCACTTTCCACTTTGTCACACATAACATACACATACCAAGTGTGCCACACAAGTCGTGAAAACTGAAGACAATGCATCTTGATCGCCCCCAGGAGACTGGATGCAGTATAGGTCATAAACCCATCCATATCCATGAAATGTAATGGGACATTGACAAACTAAACAATCAAATTACACTTCAAATAAATTTTTTCCAAAGATGGTTTCTGTCATTTTAGGTTTTATCACGCTGATGTTAGTTCAAGTGTTTGTTCTTTAAACAAGTTTGGTTTTAGTTAGTTATTTGATGCTATACAAACGGGGGTGTGACGTCATGATTGACAGCTGAGATTGACAGCTTCTCTGGGCGAATTAGTCACTGAGGCACTAACAGACTTTTTTTTGGGGAACCTCGGAAGGAGATTGGAGCTTTAACTTTAATCTCTACATTTCCATAACTATTTATTTCACAAAAAGTTGTTGATTAGGCGGGAGTGTGGGCGGAACCTTGATATCACGGCTCAATTGCGCGCTCACTACTGCGCAGACTCGAGAACCAAGATGTCAGCGCCATATTTGAACACTGGCGGCTTCACTTACGTCAACAGAAGAAAGTGAAAGTGCGTCGTCCATTTTTTTTACAGTCTATGACACATAACACTGATAACCGATAACACTGAAATTGAACTGTAGTGTATCTGTAGCGCAACTGTGAATTGTGGTGAATGTGACCGAATCTTTGTCCCTCTGAGCTGCTGCATTTCAGAACCTTCTCAATGATGTTGTCACTGATGAACATATCCCAGGCATCTTTTGGTGAAATGGCTGTTGAACCTTGTTCCAGTAAAACCCCAATATAACTCAATCTATTGTGTCTGAGTTTCCTCTTCTAGGGACTCATCAGACTTAGATGTCATCAAATGAGTCTTTATCTAAGAGAGCTGGATTTACACCCACAATTCCAGATTGACCCATAGTCTAGGTCATCAGCATCAGATATTTCTGACTCTGAATCAGGACTAAGAGTTGCCTCATCTTCCTCATAGTGTTCTTTATGCAGCATTTCTACAGCCATTTCAGCCGTTGTCCAAAACTGTTACTTTTCAGGAAACTAAAAAAACTATTTTTTTTTTTTAGATAATTTCCAATGGAGTTACGAAATTTAACACAAGCTTATTCAATGCTTTTTATTGCTTAAATATTTGTAAACCCCACTGACAGACGTAAAGGGTGACCAATAGCATTAATTTATGACAAAAAATTAAAATTACGAAAAACAGAGAAATAAGGTTTCCGCCTGACAGCTAAGATATATAATTGTATATGATAATGTTCTATTTCAACTTTTATTTTGTTAACATTACCTAGCTGGAATAGAATATGTCAACAGTAAGCTAGCTAATAGTATTGGACGTGTTTTTCTTTCTCACTAGAGTAATGGATTTCAAGGTCAAGGTAACCTTAACCTAACATTCAACGCTGTGGTAATAGGTATTTGGGTTGACTACCTACTGTATTTCCAGTTATCTTTCACAATATATCAAATATTTTCTGTGGTAAAAATAAATAAATAAATGAAGCCAGCGCAATCATTACGTCACTAATTACCTGCTCATCTATCCAATCATATCCTTTTTCTGTAGCATTAAAAAGGTAGTAATTACTCATGTCTGAGTTCGCAGATACTGTCGCTTCAGCGCCACCATCCTCCCCACCACCACCAAGATGGGACCTTTCCTCCACCCCCCCCCCCCCCCCCCCCCTACACCACCAGTCGGGCCCTCCTATCATCCTCAACACCACCAGATGGGTTCTCCCCTCTACCCCGAAGACTCCAGGATGTTCTTTTCCTCCATCTACCACACCACCACCAGATGGCCCCCTTCCTTACTTCGCGGGGGTGGGCTGCGTCCCTGCCTTCGTCTTCAGGCAGGATACGCAGATTCCATACCCTCGGAATGCGAATTACAAATGGGGCCTACGCCAAAGAACTTGATTGCTTGCTGAGCTCCTAAATAAATGTTATTGTTACAGCATTAATTCTCCCGAGTCTTTCTGGTAGGAATAAAATAAGACTTGCAACAAATACAAAAGCAGCCATGTTGAGCTGTGAAATGTGTGGCAGGTGAATAGTTTTCTGCAGTATACTTCTACTTGCAAAAATGTACAAATGTAAAATGTTTCTATTCGGGTCATTTTTGACCCATGTGTGTAAAATTGATGTAGAAATACAAAATCTGTGTTTGTTTATAAAGTAAGAATGTCAGGGTTGGTGAAGGGAAAGGAGCGAGGACTCAATGATGCAGATGAATAATGGGCTTTTTAATGATGATAACAACAAAATAAAACAAACTACCCCGAGGGGGAAAAACAGACTTGGCTAGGCTAGGCTTGACTTGACTTGACTTGACTGGAGCAGGAAAACATGAGGTACATTTGACGACGATTCCGCACTGGACTGCAAACACAAGGAGATTAAATAGGGAAAAAGAGGGTAACGAGGGAAGACAGGTGGGGCAAATGAACCAATAATCAGGAAACAAGGTGGGCGGGGTTAGACAATGGACACGAGCACATGGCACAAAGAAACACTTGACAAGACATGTGCTCACACCAAACATGACATGAACATGCAGCTAATAGGTGCGTTTACATGGAGCACTGTAATCGGTTTAAAAGTCCAATCCGAATGAAAATGCTCCATATAAACACCTCAATCGGAATAAAAAAGGCCAAACCGAATGAAATTGTAATCGGTTTGAGAGGGGTGGGATAAACCTTTCCATGAACCGATCATACGAAAAATTCCACCATGTAAACGACCTGATCTGATTACTTTGAGTGCACGTCTTTCTGTGACGTGATATACAGCGCGCGCCTCCTCAACTGAAGAGCGTGCGCCGCGCTCACACCAGGTTGACAAGAGAGGAAAGTTCATTTTTCTGAGGTATTAAACTTTTTATTTCGTAACATGTTATGAACATGATGTTGGAATAATGACACAGACATAGCCTGGCTACAGCATCTCATCTTGACAGCGTTTGTCCTATAGGCTTCAACTGCGCCTGACAGAATAATTTATTTTTCTGAGGTGATTCTTCACACTTACGACAAATAGGCTAATAATAGCTTTTATATACCTGTAACTGTAAGTCCTGGTGGCCGTTGAGAGTTGTCATTTCAACGGGGAACATTCAAGCTGCTGGAGCTAGGACGTGCCGACATTTCTCTGTTTCTCGTAAGTTAGATATACAAAAAAAGTTCAACAACTGCTTCAAATTGGTTAAGTAACATTACCCACAGTCTACTTTAATTACTTTTGTTAATATTTATACCTTTGTGATTATGGTATCTTAACTTAATCATCTGAAATATCTATGTTTAGTACGTTATTAGTAATGATGCTGAACACGTCTTGAATGCTTTTCATTCACAGATGTTGAAATAGCCATTGTATAGGACATAAATTAGGTTAAACTACTGCATGTCCGGCCACAGAAAAATAAATGAATATAAAAATTACCAACACAGAACTATTGATTCACGATACTAACGTTACGAATCTGAGGCGGCAGACAAACTGTGTGCGCATGTCACAAAATGATTCTTACTGAAAGTCAGCACATGTAAACACCAGATCGGATTAGATAACGTCTCATGTAAACAGTCCACCGAATCTTTCAATCTGAATGATTTTAATCGGAATGACAAAAAAGTGCGCATGTAAACGTGGCTATTGAGAACTCATCAGCTGCATGTTCACACAAAACATGACAACATGACGTAGCACGTAGCCAGTGAAAAAACACCAACCACGTGCTACACAACATAAGACAAAACATAACATGAAAGCACACGGCCGATGTAAACATGAACCGTGTGCTACACAGAACACAACACAGACAGAAGAGCACACGCTCACATGACCAAACAAACACGCGGAGCATGAATGTCCGAATCCCAACACAAAACTGAAACCCAAACTAGACCGAAGTGCTGGGATCCGAACACCACGCCCGCACACAAAACACAAGGACAGAAGAGCACGCAGCTCGAGCATGCTCAAAGCTGCGCGCTCACACAAGACAAGACAAACAATACAGGAGTGTCAGGGCTCTGTCACAAAACCATGAATAAACTAGACAGAAGTGACAGAACCCTGACAAAGAAAGCCAAAATAAACAATGATTTGTGGAAATCAAAATATATTTAATGAATACCTGGAATAATAAATAATAAAATATATTTATTTCAAAGATTCAGCAAAGAAACACTCAGCCATGATTGAAATTACATAGGCAATGAATACGGGTCATTTTAGACCCATGTTGTGCATTAGAAGGGTAGTAATACAAAAAAATATATATTCAAAAATTAAGAAAGGAAAAATGAAAATATGGATTTTTTGCAAAGATGTAGAAAATAAAACCCCATAAAAACTCATGGTCACTTTATACCCATGTTGTGCATCAAAGGGTTAGTGAAAATAAACCCTGATTCCACTGAAGAACTACTCTTAGTTCTACCACTGCCATAAAGCATTGACGGGCCTCCCTATACTTAAAAAAAAGAATCATAAAATATGCTATTAAAAATACTTTTAATACTTACAAAAATACTGTACGATAAATTAAGATTTGATAATGCTGTTTGCAATGATTCCTGGGATGTGTAGTTCATTCCTTTATAGATGAATGAAAGTACATAGTCTTATTTATCCTTATTCTACCAGAAAGACTCAGGAAGCAAGATGAAGTAACAATGCCTTAATTTATTAACAGACCAGCAAGTATTATATTAAGAGGTTCTTTGGCGTATAGCTCACATGTAGAGGGTAACGGACTCTGCATTTCCTGCCTGAAGATGAAGGCAGGGGCGCAGACGACCCCCTGGGAAGTATGGGCACGGACCAGCGCTGGTGGTGGTGGGGAGGATGGAGGTGAATGCTGGCGTCAGCATCTGCGAACTCAGACATGTGTAAGTACCGAACTTTTATACTCCAAGTATTAGAACATGATAGGTTAGAACTGAAGGTAATAAGTGAAGTAACAAGTCTTCCTGGCAGAACTTTTAGTTTGGTTCAACTCAAATGCTTTGTGACTCAAATGTAGTGATTCATCTTATAGTTGGTTGGTTCAGTTCATGGCCTCTGGAGAAGATGAATGGGAAAATTGCTCTTTTTCAGCATTCAGTAGACCAGTTTTATATGTATCATCTAATCCTAAGGTCTGTAGTGCTTGCACTCTGTTCCTGTTGCACTGCAGTATTGACTTGTTATCGTGTACTTTCGGTTGTGGGCTGCTAAAGGCCAGATTGCTGTAAAGATTACAAATTTGATTCAGGTACATGCAACCTGTCAAGTGGAATGTTACAGAATAGTGTCAGTCAAGTAGAAAGGAAAGTCGGCCAGACATGCTGTCAGTCAGTTGGCCAGTGGCCAAACACAATTATTGGCACAATCCATCAATAACCAATCACAAACTTGCATTTAATGACCTGCAACCTTTAGTGCTTGTATTATTATCAACAGCTACTGTAAAATTTAAATGGTTCGTGATTATAAACTCCACACACAAAAAAAGGTGTTTGGTTACTTTCTATTCTCTCATACCAATGAAAGAATGAAATTATTGAAAATACATTCAACATTTCTGCATGTCATTCCCAGTGGAGTAAACTGAATTATCATACATAGTGGTCTTCTTACAGTATATGCATCATTTCCCTTCAGTTTCTGTTGTGTGTCATAGTGAAATTCTAGTTTCTTCTGAAATGTGACCCCTGCTATTAAAAATCAGCTGAACTGAGCATATGAGTCCAATAAATCGACAAAGACATCATAAAATGAAGAAGAAAAAAGATATCACACCAACAATTGCCATTTTTTTTCACACTGAAAAAGACCCAGACAAACATCGCATGCAAGGACAAATTCGAGTGTCTCCTGATCTGATTTAGAGACTAACAGTCCTTTCTTTGAGAGCAGTCTAGAAATTACCAATGCTGAAAAAATAAGCATCCTGGCTGCACCGCGTCCCTGCTAAGATGCAATCTAGAGTAAAAAATTATGAGCGAATGATTCTCCTTGGAGTGTGCCGACATTAATATTTAATCAGTACACTGGGAGACATCAGCGATGCTTGATGGTCCTGCTTTACAGTCACGCTTGGCTTTCAAAAATTCATCATGACATCATGCAAGAGAGAGAGAGAAAGATTGCATTTGATTAGATCAGATTATACTTTGTGCACATTTGTGGAAATGTGTCTTTGACTTTCAATGGCAATTTCAAAGCAGACCAAGAAGTCAGGTCAAGGGTCATGCAAAACTAGCTATAGGGATAGTTTACCCAAAAACTATGATTTTCTCATTATTTACATTAACTCACCCTAATAAACTAATATACGGCTGTTATTATTTTTATTATTATAAAAATATAAATTATAAATACTTATATAAACTAAATAATATACAAAAATATACAAAATTGTTTTGTAAATATGAATATTGTATTGTACAATATTTGTAATTATTTGTGTAAATGTTTCTCCTTAAATGTACAAATATATAAAATATAAAAATGTTATTTTCAAATAAATAAACTATAATGACTTTTAAAACAGAACAACCACCATCCTGTTACAATCGGTCAGGCAGGCGAGGAAAACCAGGAAGCGGACTTCAAATAAGATGCGTTTAATTCAAATGAAGGATCAATACAGCAAACAACACAGTAACATAAACAAGAACGGACAATGAGTGCAGTGGAGTGAGTCAATATAAAGGAGTATAGATGATGAGGTATCCGGGGAGAGTGGGAGAGATGATGAGGAAGTGAGTTCAGGGCTGCGTTCAGCCCCGACAAAACGTTGCAAAACGTTTTTTAAACGGTAACGGTGCTGCGTTGAACACCCTGTTCTGTTGACGCAAGAGTTGTAACTATGGCAGCCGAGAAGGCCATTCTTTGTGTTCTTTTTGTGGAATTTTCGGAGCCTGATGAAATCGATATAAATACGTGTTTAATACTGCAAAATACATGCAATCACTGCCCTTGCCGTCCAGAATAAAAGACAACATCCCAATCCCATTTAATGAACCTTTTTCATCTCCTGGTAATCAATTCTAACTTAAATCATTTTATTTCTAGTTCTTACTTTTTTAATAGCTTGTATTTTCTTTCTCACTTTATGTCAAGCAATTGCCATATATGAAATTTGGTATATAAATAAACTTGCCTTGCAATTAAGCTAAAGATATAAATAAATACATCATCATGATATAAATATATATATATATATATATATATATATATATATATATATATATATATATATATATATATATATATATATATATATATATATATATATATATATATATATATATATATATATATATATATATATATATATATATATATATATATATTAAACTCTTACAACAATCATGTCTTCTAATACCAGCGGACACATTAAACAACTTTACTTCCATTGTGTGAGCTGTCTCTTTAAAACTGCGTGGTTTATATACATTTTGCCGCTGATTGGGCTGTCATTTTTGACACACCCACCAAACGAGATCAAACGCATCTCAAACCCGTTGCACACCGTTGCACACCGTTTCCAGGAAACATGACGTTCAACCGGAAACCGTAGCAAAACGTTGCGCACCGGTTTGAGCTTTGAACGTGCCCCAGGTGTGAGACAGGGAGGATCATGGGAAATGGAACTTATATTGTCCATAGCGTTAATATCAAACGCGCCATCGAAGTTCCACTTCTAAGGTGAACTTCAAAGGGGTCATGAACTACGTTATTTTATTATTTTATAATGTTACCTGGGGTGCACTTAATGGGCCCTATTTTAACAATCTGAACGCAAGGTCTGAAGCGCATGGCGCAGGTGCACTTAGGGCGTGTCCGAATCCACTTTTGCAAGTTTAACGATGGAAAAAACGGTCGGTGCGCCAGGCGCATGGTCCAAAAGGGTTGTACCTATTCTCTTAATGAGTCATGGGTGTGTTTTGGGCGTAACGTGCAATAAACCAATTATCTCCCATTCCCTTTAAAAGTCAGTTGCGCTTATACCATGGTGGATTCACTATTTACATGGCGGAA
Organism: Gobio gobio; assembly: GCF_949357685.1. Classification (NCBI taxonomy): domain Eukaryota; kingdom Metazoa; phylum Chordata; class Actinopteri; order Cypriniformes; family Gobionidae; genus Gobio; species Gobio gobio. The sequence continues at coordinate 17,955,854 of NC_137098.1, forward strand.
TTTGCGAGCGGAAAGACTGAACACTTCTCCAGAGAGGAATCCTTTTATTTTCAATATTTAAAAAAGTTTGTGTGCTGCTGCGTGTCCCTGTGTGTAATAAGGAGAGTGTACGTGCATTGTACCTGCCTATATGCGCATATTACAAATCAATGTCCCTTAATGTGTCCTTTAAAGCTACACTATGTAACTTTTCCGTCCACTAGAGGTCGCATGTTCAAAACAAAGGCGTAGTTTGATGACGGCACGTTTGAGCTCAGAATCTTGGGACATGTGGTCTTCACCTCACAGCCGGTGGAAAACAGTCAGGATAGGACTCGGGCAGAAATCATGTTCATGGATGCGATTATTAACATTACTGTAGTCTGAAGCAGAGCAGGACCGAGTGTTGTGGAGCTGAGCAAGGCCGCAGGAGCGATTGAAGAGCGGGACTGTTATTATGGCATAGTCGCCGGTGGGACTTTTATTATGACACGGTTGCCGGCGCCACTTCCTCTTTTCCAGTCATGAGTATGTGAGGTAACGCAACTCTGTTTATCGTATTAGATATATCTGAGTGTGTTGAAAAGGAAGTTATGACGTTCGCTCGGCGGCTGCTATGACACTTGTTCACACTGCAGTGAGAGTAAAGCGTTTCACTGAATACCGGAAACCGAGGGTGACGCAGATATGACGCAATCGACAGGCGACTCCCTCACACGCATAGCTCACACGTCCCGGTTCCTCGGTTAAAATAGCAATTTCTCACGATTTACAAATAGTTGGAAACATTTGGGATATTCTAAGTACTCAACTGAACAAAATATATAACACTGGCCTAGTGGTTTCTGGATATTTTACTGCAAAAATCCTACATAGTTCACCTTTAAATAACACAAAAAATACTGTCGTCGTTTTCAGTTGCCTCAAAATAGCAATACACCAACAATGCGGAAATCCAGAAATAAAAGGCATTTTTTTGAAGGGGCATGTCTGCTGTAAGAAGTATTACATGTGGGACTTTAGCACGTTTTTACAGTGGCGTGCACAAGGGGGGGGGGGCTCAAGCCCCTGCCCTTTTTGTCTCAAAATGTAATGTGCCCCTCCCTGGTAATAGTAAATAATATTTATTACTATTATTATAAATATTTTAATGAATAACAATACGCGTATATACCATTTTACCACTAACAATATTACAAAAAGTATTTTTTTTTTAATTATTATTTTTTTTGGCGGAGGTGGATCGGTAGGCGGAGTTACATTTTCATCTCTATACACGCAGCCTGCGCACAGCACAGCAATTAGCCGCTCGAGTTTTCAAACTACACGATCAGCAGGTAAGCTAATAGCCTACAGAAAATGTATATTTATCCTACCACCACGCTACTGTAAAGGTTGCTGGAGCGTGCAAGTTATGCTTAATTATAATAAAAGCATAACTCCAGTCTTGAGTTCAGCAGCAGCATTCTGAGTCTGACAACAATGTCATTCAATTTGTTTTTATCCAAGACCATAGCATAGCACATCCTCTTGTTATTAGTTCGGGGAAATAAATCTAGTCAAATGAAATGAAAAAGTCCATGTCAAACTCTAAATTGTATGGAATTTATATATTTGATATCATGGTAACACTTGCATGAAGGTCTCATTTGTAAAGTCAATGTATTAACCAACATGAACTAACGTTAACCATGAGCAATACATTTGTTATTGTATATTATTTTAATCTTTGTCAATGTTAGTTAATAAAAATACAGCTGTTCATTGTTTGTTCATGTTACTTGACACAGTGCATTAACTAATATAACATATACAACTTTTAATTTTAATAATGTATTAGTAAATGCTGAAATTAATATCAACTAAGATTAATAAATGCTGTAGAAGGGCAGTTTATTATTAGTTCATGTTAACAAATGTAGTTAACTAATGAAATCTTATTGTAAAATGTTACCTATTTCATGATAGCAAATACTTTCATACTTATAATACAGGTTTACAACATCAACAAAACTGAACATGAATTCCTCATAATTACCTGCTTGATCCTCACTGTTTTGTTTAGCAAAGTATGTATATATATATATATAGTAATATTCTCATAATTTCCCTGTTTTTGTTTGATGTGTTAAGCATTGTATTTGTATCAATGTCTTTTCATAGAATGCCAAGGAAATATGGAATATTTTTAAGAATGGTTTTAACCATAAGCCAGTGGAGAACGTCCGGTTACGTATGTAACCCTCGTTCCCTGAGGAGGGAACGGAGACGTACGTTAGTGACTAACGAATGGGGGTTTCGCTTAGAAGCCAATCATCTTCATCGTATTCAACAGCGCCCAATGGCAGTGCCAATGCCATGGGCATGCGGAATTTGCATGCGTAACTCCGCCCCACCTCGTGGGTATATAAGGAAGTACGCTGCGAACATCGCATTATGTTACTGCTGCAGGAGCCAAGACTGAACTCCTCGCGTTCCAGGCAGCACAGCTGACGTGGCTAAGGAAACGTACGTCTCCGTTCCCTCCTCAGGGAACGAGGGTTACATACGTAACCGGACGTTCCCTTTCGTTCAGTCACTACGACGTACGTTAGTGACTAACGAATGGGGGAACCTGTAAAACAGCGCCACTCAGCTGTCATCCAGTGCCCTGCGTAAGTGTGAGATCCCGCCACTTAAGGCCCTAGGACTCCCACTTATCACAGGATTACCAAGGTACACTGGGAAGCATATCCCAGTGAGGGAATGCCAAGGTGCCTACCGTAGGGAGGACTTAGAGAATACACATATGACCCGCTGAGGGTTGCATATGGAAGATCTCTAGGGTACCAGCCGAAGGTGGATTTTTAACCCTAGGGGTGGCAGGGACTTGCCAAGGGAAAGACACCTGCTCACTGAGGAGGCTTACGGTGGGAATACTCGTGTGGGGGTCGCCAGAGGGGAACCATGCACACGGAGCACCTGGCCGGACATGAGGGTCTGGGCTCGAAAGGGCAGACTGAACTGATGTCGGCGTCGACAGTGCTGGAGGAGCTCAGGGCTCTCGGGGAGCTCACCTGAGGAAATATCGCACGTATCCAGTCATGGGAGTGGAATGGCGAGCAAGCGAAGACACCTGAGCGTGGTCCATTACCGGCCCCTCGGGGGGGGCGAGTACAAAGTCGGACACTGGCTCCACTCGGAGATTGTAGAATCTGGCGAATGTGTTGGGTGTCGCCCAGCCTGCAGCTCTGCAGATGTCTGTTAGCGAGGCGCCATGCGCTAGAGCCCAAGAGGAGGCCACACTCCGGGTGGAGTGTGCCCTCACACCAAGGGGACATGGTCGACCTTGCTGCTGGTAAGCCAAAACAATGGTGTCCACCACCCAGTGAGACAACCTCTGCTTTGAGAGAGCACTTCCCTTCCGCTCTCCACCATAACAGACAAAGAGCTGGTCTGAGGTCCTGAAACACTGCGTCATGTCTACGTAGGCGCGGAGAGCGCGTACTGGACAGAGCAATGCCAAGGCTGGGTCTGCCTCCTCCAAAGGCAGCGCTTGCAGGTTCACCACCTGATCTCGGAACGGAGTGGTAGGAACCTTGGGCACATATCCGGGCCGGGGTCTCAGGATCACGTGAGAGTTAGCCGGCCCGAACTCAAGGCACGCTTCGTCAACCGAAAATGCTTGCAGGTCCCCGACCCTCTTAAGCGAGGCCAATGCGGTCAGCAGAGCCGTCTTCATAGACAAGAACTTAATCTCGGCCGACCGCAAAGGCTCAAAGGGAGGCCTCTGCAGAGCACTTAAGACTACTGAGAGGTCCCAAGAGGGAACGAGAGGAGAGCGAGGAGGATTCAGTCTCCTCGCTCCCCTCAGGAACCTGATGACCAGGTCGTGCTGACTTACCTTTTTGTCTCCCAGGAGATCGTGGTAGGCAGATATTGCGGCCACGTACACTTTCAGGGTGGAGGGAGACAGCCTTCGCTCCACCCCCTCCTGGAGAAACGATAGCACGGACCCGATCGGGCATTTCCAGGGGTCTTCTTGGCGGGAAGAGCACCATGTGACGAAGAGGTTCCACTTCAACGCGTAGAGACGTCGTGTAGACTCAGCTCTAGCGGAAGTGATGGTAGCGACCACCGCAGGTGGAAGGCTACTCAAACCTGCCGTGTCCCGTCCAGAAGCCACACGTGGAGCTTCCAGAACGCTGGACGCGGGTGCCAAAAGGTGCCCCGTCTCTGAGTCAGAAGGTCTGGTCTCAGAGGGATAGGCCAGGGAGGGGCTGTCGCAAGGAGTAAGAGTTCTGGGAACCAGGTCTGGCCGTGCCAAAGCGGGGCGACCAAGACGACCTGCTCCTTGTCCTCCCTGATCTTGCACAGTACCCGTGCAAGAAGGCTCACTGGGGGAAACGCATACTTGCGTAGCCCGGACGGCCAGCTGTGCGCCAGTGCATCCGTGCCGAGGGTGCCCTCGGTCAGGGAATAATACAGGGAGCAATGGGAAGAGTCCTGGGAGGCAAACAGATCTACCTGTGCGTCGCCGAACCGTTCCCATATCAGCTGGATCGTCTGGGGGTGGAGTCTCCACTCTCCGGGGAGAGGCTGAAACCGTGACAGCTCGTCGGCTGCACAGTTCAGGTCTCCAGGGATGTGGACAGCACGAAGGGACCTCAGGCGCTTCTGACTCCACAAAACGAGATGGCGGGCGAGTTGAGACATACGGTGGGAGCGTAGACCGCCCTGGTGGTTGATGTACGCTACTACGGCCGTGTTGTCTGTCCTGACTAGCACATGTTGACCCTTCAGCAACGCTCGGAAGCGGTGCAGGGCGAACCGTACAGCCAGTAACTCGAGGCAATTGACATGCAGAAGGCGCTGGGGTCCTGTCCAGGAGCCCGCGGCTGCTTGTCCATTGCACATGGCACCCCAGCCCGTGGATGATGCATCTGTTGTCACAACAACATGCCTGGAAGCTCGTTCTAAGGACACTCCGGTCCGTAGAAACTTGAGGTTCGACCACGGGGTGAGTGTCTGTAAGCAGGCCCGAGTCACTAGTACCCGGAGCGTGCCAGACCGCCATGCCCATCTCGGGACTCGATCGCGTAGCCAGTGCTGAAGCGGTCTCATATGAAGCAATCCGAGCGGCGTTACCGCGGCTGCAGATGCCATATGCCCCAGGAGCCTCTGAAAATGTTTCAGTGGAACCGCACTCTGGCCCTCGACTTGTCGAAGGGCAGTCAGCAGAGACTGCGCGCGCTCGCTCGAAAGCTGCGCGCACATGGCGACCGAGTCGATATCCATACCGAGAAAAGAGATCCTCTGCGCGGGGCAAAGTTTGCTCTTCTCCCAGTTGACCCGAAGGCCCAGATGGGCGAGGTGATGGAGCACCAGATCTCTGTGTCCGCAAACCTGCTCTCGAGAGGGACCCAGTATGAGCCAGTCGTCGAGGTAGTTCAGGATGCGGACCCCGTGCTGCCGAAGGGGCGCAAGGGCTGCCTCGGCAATCTTCGTAAAGACGTGAGGGGACAGAGATAGCCCGAATGGTAGAACTGCGTACTGATATGCCCGCCCCTCGAAAGCAAACCGTAGGAACGGTCTGTGTCGAGGCAAAATGGAGACATGGAAGTAGGCGTCCTTCAGGTCGATCGCTGCAAACCAATCGTGTGGACGAACGCATTCGAAAAGGCGTTTCGCTGTCAACATCTTGAACGGAAACCGGTGAAGGTAACGGTTCAGGATGCGCAGGTCCAGGATTGGCCGTAGCCCACCGGTCTTTTTGGGTACAATGAAGTACGGGCTGTAAAACCCGCAATTCATCTCGGCTGGAGGGACAGGTTCGATCGCACCCTTCGCCAGTAGGGTGGCAATCTCCGCTCGCATGACGGGGGCGTTGGCCCCGATCATGGTGGAACGGACTCCCTGGAAGCAGGGAGGAACCCGTGCGAACTGAATCGCATAGCCGCGCCTGACGGTCCGCTCGACCCAGCGGGACAGCCCTGGAAGCTGAAGCCAGACATCCAGAAACTGCACCAGCGGGGTCATACGGTGTACAGACGTACCCGGTGTGGGCTTGCAGCGATGCAGCGTCACCGGCCCGGACATGGGAGGCTGTGGGGCGTCCCGGTGCGGGGGCACGGTTGACAGCTGCGTCCTGACAGAGGAGACCAGGGAAGGACCAGCGTTCCACTGGGGTCTGCTCTGCCAGGAGGCTGGCGACAGAGTGGGATGCGAGTGGCGGGACCCGTGGGTGGCGCGCACCGTCATCACCGGACTCTGTGGGCTCAGGGATGGGAGTGTTAATTCTTTCTTTGACCAACATAGGGTGCTGCTGACCCGGGGGCCAGCAGCTGAACAAAGGATTCTCCCCCGGCCCTCCACCGGGGGAAGGAGTGGTCCTGCTACCATCTCCTCGAAAGAATTTCCCATCCCTGAGCCGTCCGTCTCAGGAGCGCCGCTTGGCCTGGCGTTTAGCGGGGCGCGGGGCGGCCTGAGGGGACTTGGACGCCTTCCTACGGCTTCCTCCGCGACCCGGCCCGGGTGAAGGCTGCTGCTTGGACCGGGTGGGAGGGGCGGGAGCCTTAGGAGGGCGTCCTCGGCGTGGAGCAGACTGAGTTGACTGCGCCGGCGGCGGGGTGGAGGCAGCAGCTGGCCGCCGGGGCAGTACGTGCTTAATAGCCTCAGTCTGCTTCTGGGCGATTGAGAACTGTTGGGTGAAGTCCTCAACCGCCCCGCCGAAGAGGCCGGCCTGGGATATGGGGGCATCGAGGAACCGGGTTCGCTCGGTGTCCCGCATATCGGCCAGGTTCAGCCACAGGTGACGCTCCTGGACCACATTTGTGGACATCACTTGACCCAGGGAGCGTGCGGTCACCTTCGTCGCCCGGAGAGCGAGGTCGGTGGCGGCACGCAGCTCATTTAAGAGCCCCGGATCAACTCCTACCTCGTGCATGTCCTTGAGGATCCTGGCCTGGTAGACCTGGAGGATCGCCATGGCATGCAGCGAAGCGGCAGCCTGCCCCGCGGCTCTGTGCGATTTCGACACCAAGGTTGATGTGAATCGACAGGCTTTGGAGGGGTGCTTAGGATCACCACGCCAGGTTGAAGCGCTCTGAGGACACAGTTGCATCGCAACAGAACGTTCAACTGGAGGGACCCCAGTGTACCCTTTAGCTGCCGCCCCATCGAGGACGGAGAAGGCGGAGGAAGTCACCGAACGGTCACGGGAAGACAACGGGGACTTCCAGGACCGCGTGAGTTCCTCATGCAGCTCGGGAAAGAAAGGTATTGAGGGCAAGGACTGACGGGTGTCAGCGCGAGCCCCCAAAAACCAATCATCGAGCCTTGAGCGTTCGGGACAGGGTGGAGGGTTCCACTCGATCCCTAAACTCGCGGCTGCCCGAGACAACATGGCTGTCAGCTCTGGATCTGACTCGGGCAATGCTGGCACGCCCGAGGGCGGCAGCACAGCCGAGTCATCATCTCCAGAGGACTCGAGCCCACCTTGTGATGCGGTGATCGACATCGCATCCTCCTCTGGAGCGCCAAATGAGATGCGCGGGGGGGCCGGAGCCGGCCCCGCGATCTGCATCTGAACACTCGCGGGTTGCAATGTGCAAGACGGGGGTGTGGCCCGAGGCATGAGCGTCGGGGCTTTGTTCCACACCGTAACCGTCAAGTCACCCTGACCACCAGCCGAAGTACTGGGCCTCTGGGACTCAGTAGATCGGGGTGTGGTAGAGGGGACTCTCACTTCAGTACGAAGGTCATGGAGTCTTGACCGCAACATTGCGATGGTCATGTTCCCGCAGTGAGAACATGACTCATCCGCGAACGCTGTCTGAGCATGCTGAAAGCCCAAACATATCAGACAGTGTTCGTGCCCATCAGAAGAGGAAAGCAACCGACCACACCCAGAAGTACACGGACGAGACATCCTGAAAAGGACGCGTCACGTGTAAGCTCTTTTATGAGAGGAAGCCTCGCAGAGAACGCCGAAGCGCCCAGGGACCACACACCAGCTGTCTAGCGGACCACTGCGCAGATCAGCAGGCAGGCAGTATGATGATCACTGGAACGCGCCGTAACACCAATGCCTCTGGAAAGCTGCTCGTCTCGAAAGCTGTCGATGACTCAGATCAGGCTTGTAGGAGTGAAGAGATCCTCTTGGCTCCAAAGCAGAAACATAATGCGATGTTCGCAGCGTACTTCCTTATATACCCACGAGGTGGGGCGGAGTTACGCATGCAAATTCCGCATGCCCATGGCATTGGCACTGCCATTGGGCGCTGTTGAATACGATGAAGATGATTGGCTTCTAAGCGAAACCCCCATTCGTTAGTCACTAACGTACGTCGTAGTGACTGAACGAAAGGGAACAAAATTGACCCCCCCCCCCTTTTTTTTTTGTTAAAATATTTAAAAACACAACAGACAGACGCATACTGCTTTAAATACAGGTGATTTATGTCATAAATAAATGAATTTAAATTATGTAAAAAATACATTTTATTCTTGTTATTTTTTTTGTGCCCTTTTTGGTCCTTCTGCCCCTACCCCTGAGGAGGTCTGTGCACGCCACTGGTTGTCAATGTTTACTAATTGTGAAAAGTGTTGATTATAGCATTATATTTAGATTGTGGCACGAAAGGTTGCGGTGATGAGCATGTAGCTGATCACTGACATGTTGAATGCATGAATACAGCGATCTCGTCATTGTAACCCGAAACCTTACTTTGCAGATGTTGTTTATGCTCAAACAGCAAACTTAAGTTAAAAAGGGAAATCAAAATCAAGGACCCCTTTAAATGTACAGTATAATAACAGTGGCACAAGCCCATGATAAGAAATTTCCATTTAACATGATATTTTGTGTGAAATGCCTTCAGCTGCTTCTTTGTACACCTGCTTGTGCTTTTCAGCATATCAATGCTCATCCACTGAAGAATGGAGAGGGAAATTGTTCCTCTTTATGACAATGGATCTTTTTGATACAATGTAAGTATTGAAAATGTTGATCAATCTGTACATTCCTGCTTTATTTGCATCACAGAATGTTATTTAACATGTGACAATGAGAGATGTGGTGGGAATGTCATAGTGATGTTCAAATGTTCATGGTGTTTCAGAAAAAAACACAGAATACTGTAATGCATGTACATGCACTGTGGAACATTATTATTATGCCATCTCAATAAAATATCAACTTTTAAGGCAAGACAATACAGGCAAAAAATCATCCAAAATAATTTTCATCCACTGGTAAATTGAGACTTTTGGGCTGTTTTGTTTCCATAACCAACCAGTGGAAAGAAAACATCCAAAACTCACACTTAAGAGTTAATTTTATAACATATTTTTTTATTATTTGCATCAATTTGGCTATACGATCTTTAAAAGCCATGAGTCAGAAATTCAGCAGCACTTACTGTATACATAACTTTAGTTTTGTCCCTATCTATATTCCGAAAGTTTTTAGAGTGGCTTATTCATATATCATTCACTTGATTTATGTAACATTTTATTCATACAAACATGGTGTTTTTTCTAGCTGTTAAAAGCATTTTCTGATTTATGGAGTGAAAAAAGGAGCTAACCAAAATCCCAGCTGTAAAAACTCTAATATGACAACAAAATCAAACAAGAATTTTTAACATGGGATTGTTTAATTGTCAGATTTATGTTCTAGAAATTCATGCAAATTGGTGCTTATTTAATGAGACCTCTTTTGCATATTCAAATGTAACATTTTAGAAAACGTGTAATACAAAACAATTTTCTTAATGTACAGTGATTTAATCGGCTGGGGAAGTATGGTGATATATATTTGTTAAAGTCACCTTATTTGTATGAAATATTGCAGTGTGTTTTTTTTTTATTCATGTGCCTCGTAATCAAAACAATGTCCCCTCCCTCTTGCAGCTACATCTCTTCTCTGATGACATGTTCACTGGCTGCGAGGGTTGGACAGACTCTCACTCACATGAGATCCACCAATAGCAACCATTCAACCATCCAATTAATTGTAAATGTACAAAACCTTTTTTTCATATTCTAGAAGGTGTTTCACTCGGATATACACTGACCAGGCATAACATTATGACCTAATTTTATGACCTAATATTGTGTCTGTCCCCCTTTTGCTGCCAAAACAGCCCTGACCCATTGAGGCATGGACTCCACCTGACCCCTGAAGGTGGGCTGTGGTATCTGGCACCAAGATGTTAGCAGCAGATCCTTTACGTCCTGTAATGTGCTAACTGGGGACTCCATGGATCGGACTTGTTTGTGCAGCACATCCCACAAATGCTCGATTGGATTGAGATCTGGGGAATTTGGAGGCCAAGTCAACACCTCAAACTCAATGTTGTGCTCCTCAAAACCATTTTTGCTTTGTGGCAGGGTGCATTATTGTTGCAGACCATGTACACCCTTGGAAACAGTATTCCCTGGTGGCTATGGCCTCATAGCCACCAGGGAATACTGTTTCCAAGGGTGTACATGGTCTGCAACAATGCTTAGGTGGTGTCAAAATAACAACCACATGGACCCAAGGTTTCCCAGCAGAACATTGCCCAAAGCATCACACTACCTCCGCCGGCTTGCCTTCTTCCCATAGTGTACCCTGGTGCCATGTGTTCCCCAGGTAAGTGACCCCCGGCCATCCACGTGATGTAAAAGAAAACGTGATTCATCAGACCAGGCCACCTTCTTCAATTGCTCCATGGTCCAGTTCTGATGCTCATGTACCCCACTGTTGGCACTTATGGCGGTGGACAGGGGTCAGCATGGGCACCCTGACTGGTCTGCGGCTATGCAGACCCCATACACAACAAACTGTGATGCACTGTTTATTCTGACACCTTTCTATCAGAACCAGCATTCTTCTTGAGCAATCTGAGCTACAGCTTGTCTGTTTGATCGGACCACAAGGGCAAGCCTTCGCTCCCCACGCGCGCATTAATGAGCCTTGGCTGTCCATGACCCTGTCGCCAGTTCACCACTGTTCCTTCCTTGAACCATTTTTGATAGATACTTACAATGTTATGCCTGATCAGTGTAAATGTAGAATAAACCATTGCAACATCAAATTTTTTTTACCCTATTCACATATAGTGTAGCGTGATTTTCATGGCTATCGCAATCATACAAAAGTGGTTTGAATTCCTACAGACTATGTTCAATCTGTTCCTGTGAGCTGTTAGACAAACAGGACAATTAGAAAGTCACAGCTGTTAGTAAATATGGGTGTCAATCCCAAACATTGAGTGTGTGAATGAAGCCTTATTAACGTCAGAACACTGTCAAACGAATAAGTACAAACTGTTTGACGTCTTAGTCGCTCCTCTTGTTTCTCTGCTTTACGTCACAGACTAGTTGACAAAGCGACAGGATGTCTGCCATTTCCTGCGGCCATCCGAGGCCCAATCAGCTCTCATGTGACTTTAGCGGGATTAATCAGTTTGTGATTTCGGTTGCATTTTATCATCATTTTCTCTTCACTTTCTCCTTTCTCCCTGTCTCAGCATCTGCCTGTGGGTGTCTGGGCGCTGATGTCAGTGGCACGTACCTGCCTGACAGATTTTGTTAATAAACACGTCTTTTTTTCCCTCGTTTCTTAGCGTGGAGAGACCGTTGCAAATTATTCCGGCTCCATCAGTGCAAATAAGCTCCGGGGTCAATCATCTGCCTCTCTCCTTCACCTTTCTATCACACACGCATGCCGCCTCGAACAATTGATTAAGCAATTATTGTAATTGACTTTAATATGTGTGTGTGTGTGTGTTTGCTGAAGTGCTTAGAGAGTAAAAACAGCAGAGGAGTTAACAACCTCACACTTAACACGCGCTTGCCGCAGCGGCCTTTAAACGCGTTACGAGTGTGTACTTACCAAATTAGAGCACTAACTCATGTTGAAAGCTTTATTAGAATACGAAACAGCTGTTGTGCTGTGTGACAGAGTCTATACACACTTTACACAAGTGAAATATAAAATACTAAAAGCAGACAGCACAGCAGAATTTTTTTTTCCCTTGATTTCTCCAGGCGTTTATGTTTGTGGTGCACCAGTTAATTTTCGTTTTTGTCTTTTGATGTAAACAGGGCTTGACATTAACTTTTTTTGCTCACCAGCCATTATGGCTAGTAGTTTTCCAAAGTTACTAGCTACTCAGTATTTTCACTGGCAACAATTTTGTTGGGAAATAGTTTAAATATGGATGTGACGATATTTCAATGAATCGTTTTTTTTTTGTTGTGCTAATAAAAATAGACCTTTATAGAACAATAGCCTTTAAAATTACTTAAAATGCATATATAATAACAATGAGTATATATTATAACAATAATGGGTTCAAATAAAGTTTCAAAATCAAGTAATCATTTGGTTTTATTGAACAACACTGTTAAAAATGCATAATATAATATACCATGAACATAATCAACTTATGTACATTACGTATTACAACAAATGCAACTAAAGCACCCTTATATAATCAAGCAACCCAAAACTCGCAGCATATGCAGAGATGGATTTCAAACTTCAGCTGCTGAGACACGCTCTACGCATGTAAATTATAACAGTGCAACACTTCGCTATGAAACACAAAGCACGTCAGACTTTACATACATTCCCAAATGCACATTATTGGAAACCTAAACAAACGTGTGAGTGCGTGTGGAGCAGCATTTACTGTGAACGGTGGAACAAACACATAACCTGCACACATGTAAATAGTTAAAGTGTTGCGATTCACTCGGAAACCCACAGCGCATGTTTATTTAATTGAATATAAAATGAATCCTGCCAAAGTGGCTAGTGGGAGTGACTGTTACACATCACTGCTGAAAAAAAGATGTTCAGTTGGGTTCAATATAGCACCCTATAGTGTCACATGCCTGTCCTGTCTCGTGTGCACATTGGGTGTTTTGTTATTTTGGGCATGTGCTCCTGTCGCTGTCTAGATCCCACGCCCTTGTTATCGCGTTATTGGTTTCATTTGCCCCACCTGTGTTCCCTCATTCCCTGCTTGATTTGTCCCCTTTATAAGTTCCTTTGTGTGTTCAGTCTTCGTTGAATCGTTGTCATGTCTACGTCTCCCCGTGTTTGGTATGTTTTGAGTTTGTGTCTGTTCATGAGTTTGATTATGTTTTGCCCCATTGTGGGTTTTGTTTTGTGTTTGATTTCTTTTGTTAAATAAATATCACTTTACTCTGGACCTGAGTCCTCACTCCTATTTTATTTCAATTGTACGTGACATAACGTAACATAACGATCCGACCATGCCGAGGACTCAGCAGAGGAAGGGTAAATACCAGCCACCCATGCCTACAGACACCTGCCCTCTGTTTGAACGCATTTTAAGGTTCAGAGCATTGTCTTAGGGCGTTTTCACACCTACCTTATTTGGTCCGGATTTTTGGACTTTTCAGTTTGGTCCGAATCAAAATTGCAGGTGTGAAACATCCCCCGTACCACGGTCCGGACCAAACAGACGAAATTTGGTCCGACGAAAAGAGGTAGTCTCGGTCCGGATCAAACTGAACAAAGGTTTGGTTCGTTTCTAGTGTGAAAGCATTTTCTGTATGGTTCGGACTTTCAGACCATTTACAGGAAGTTCCTGTTTATGTTTAAATATTATAACGTTATTTTTAAATTCAATCTAGGCTACATTGATTATGAAATGTGAAAATATGCGCAATATGTCAGTAGACAGAAAGTCAGAAATAATTTTGAACACATTTTTTTATGATTTTGCTTAGAAAGCATTTCTTAAATGGGAATTTTGTTTTGTATAAATTGTATCTTAATTTTAATCTACGTTTAATCAGATAATTGCCTGGATTTAATAAATAAGAAGCAAATAGTCTATAGCAGACAATAATCACGGGAGCGATCACATGCTTTACACATGAACTGGAGCGGGTCTCAAATAAACCGAAACTCAGCAGGCTACTTGCCTCACAAACATGAGAAATATGTGTATATAAAGCTTGAAATGTCCACTTTTAAACGTAACGACTAAAAAAATAGTCAAGCAATGCGCACTGTTCAATAGTGGCAACGACGATATGCGTCCGTTCATTCAACTTGTGAAAGACGCTGACGTCAGACGCACGTCCATTTACAAACCAATCAATGTCCAGATGCCGCCCACATAGATGATGACGAGTGGACGCAAGTGCGTCATGTAAAGTTCTTTAGTCCGCTCACATAATTGCAATGTGAAACCAAACCAAAACTAACCGAATATATAAAAAGTATCAAAACATGAACTTCGGTTCGGACCTTGGTGCGGACTTTCAGGTGTGAAAACGCCCTTACTCCGCCAACAGGGGGTGTAGCCAAAACAGTTTGCTAGGGACTTTTGCAGCGCAGCTGAGGGGCTGGGGCTCAAAGATGGAGCTCTTAAGGACCTCTTTAATTGTGATCTTGATGAGCCCCTCGGAATATGGTACATGAGGGGAATTGATCAATTGGATTTTAGGACATTTGTGGACCTTATTGTTCGGAAGGCGGATGAAGCTGCAGCCTCTTCAGAAGCAGCTAGAATTGAAGCAATGACTCATCGGCACACACGAAGGAGGAGAGGAATGTGTTCCTCTGTCTCCTTGAGTCCGGTGATCCGTGTTCCGGTGGACCCACTTCCGATGGTCCGTGTTCCGGTGGACCCAATTTCGGTGGATCCAGTTCCGGTGGTCCCAGTTCCGGTGGTCCCAGTTCCGGTGGATCGTGTTCCAGTGGACCCAGTTCCGGTGGATCGTGTTCCGGTGGACCCTGTTCCGGTGGATCGTGTTCCGGTGGTCCCAGTTCCGGTGGATCGTGTTCCGGTGGTCCCAGTTCCGGTGGATCGTGTTCCGGTGGTCCCTGTTCCAGTGGATCGTGTTCCGGTGGACCCAGCTCTGGTGATCTCCATTCCGGTGGATACTGTTCCGGTGGTCGCTGTTGTGCTGGACATCCCACCCAGGCTCCTGGCTCTTCCGGCCCCACCCAGGCACCCTACTCTTACCGTGCCTTCCTTGCGCCCTGCTCTGATCGCGCCGTCCAGGCGCCCTGCCCTGACCGCGCCGCCCAGGCGTTCTGCTCTGACCACACCGCCCAGGCGCCCTGCCCTGACCGCGCCTTCTTGGCACCCTGCTCTGACCGCGCCATCCCGGTGTCCTGCTCTGCCCGCAACACCCAGGTGCCCTGCTTGGGCCATGCCGCCCTGGTCTCCTGAACTCTGTGGGCTGCCCTGGCCGCCCTGGCCTTCCGAACCCAGGGAGCCGCCTGGCCGCCAGAACTCTGCGGTCCGCCCTGGCCGCCTGAACTCTGCGGGCCGCCTTCTTGGCACCCTGCTCTGACCACACCACCCAGGCGCCCTGCCCTGACCACGCCATCCCGGTGTCCTGCCCTCCCCGCAACGCCCAGGTGCCCTGCTTGGGCCATGCCACCCTGGCCTCCTGAACTCTGTGGACTGCCCTGGCCTTCCGAACCCAGCAGGCCGCCCTGGCCTTCCAAACCCAGCGAGCCGCCCTGGCTGCCTGAACTCTGCGGTCTGCCCTGGCTGCCTGAACTCTGCGGGCCGGCTTCTTGGCACCCTGCTCTGACCACACCACCCAGGCGCCCTGCCTTGACTGCGCCGCCCAGGCATAACTGAGACCCGGCACTTGCCACTCTGCCACGCCCATCTGGGGACTCGTCATATAGCCAGCATTGAAGCGGCCTCATATTCAATTCAATTCAATTCAAATTTATTTGTATAGCGCTTTTCACAATACACATTGTTTCAAAGCAGCTTTACAGAAAGTGCATTTCATAGATGTACAGTAAAAATGTTAGAAAGACAATGTTAAAGAATAATATGAAGCAATCCGAGCGGCGTTACCGTGGCTGCAGATGCCATATGCCCCAGGAGCCTCTGAAAGAATTTCAGTGGGACCGCCGTCCTGCCCTTGAACGTATTCAAGCAGTTCAACCCTGACTGAACCCGCTCCTCTGTGAGGCACGCAGTCCGGTTGACCGAATCCAGCTCCATGCCGAGATAAGAGATCTTCTGCGTGGGACAGAGTTTGCTCTTCTCTCGGTTAACTCGAAGGCTCAACAGGCTGAGGTGACAGAGCACCAGGTCCCTGTGTTCACACAACTGCTCTCGAGACTGGGCGAGTATAAGCCAGTCGTCGAGATAGTTGAGGATGCGAACACCATGTTCTCGGAGTGGAACAATGGCTGCCTCCGCGACTTTCGTGAAGACGCGGGGCGACAGGGACAGCCCAAAGGGCAAGACTTTGTACTGATATGCCTTCCCCCCGAACGCAAAGCGTAGGAACGGTCTGTGTTGAGGGAGAATCGAGTCATAAAAGTATGCGTCCTTCAGGTCGATCGCAGCAAACCAATCTTGAAGACGGATGCATTCGAAAATGCGTTTCTGCATTAGCATTCTGTACGGAAGCTTGTGCAGGACCCGATTCAGGACACGCAGGTCCAAGATTGGCCGTAACCCACCACCTTTCTTGGGTACAATGAAGTAGGGGCTGTAGAACCCCGACTTCATATCGGCTGGAGGAACCGGCTCGACCGCGTCCTTCGCCAGTAGGACATCTCTGACCGCAAGACATGGGCATCGCTGCTCCGCACGGTGGTGAAGAGGATGCCCCTGTACTTGGGAGGCCGGTATGCAAACTGAATTGCGTAGCCGAGTCTGATAGTACGGATGAGCCAGCGAGACGGCCTGGGGAGCGCTAGCCAGGCCCCCAGAGACCGGGCAAGCGGGACCAACGGCACCACAGACATACCCGTGGTGGGGTAGCGAGGTGGAACGTTCAGACCCGACCCGGACGGCCCGGAGGCGACCCGGAGTGTTGTCTGATCTCCGGGGGAGGGAGAGGTGCGGACACCAACTCCCTGAGCAGTTCCCCTCTTGCTGGGCTGCCCGTTTCAGGGCCGCTTGCCCTTGTGCTTGCCAGCGGACTTTGTGGGACCCTGGACGGGTTGGGCGTCTTCCTTGCGCCCGGCCACCTGCTGCTTGGCTTAGCAGGGGCGGAGGCGGACACAGGGAGACGCCCTCGGCAACAAGCAGATGGAGGCGCTGCGGCCGACGACTGGGTGGAGGCAGCAGCTGGTCGTCGGAGCAGGACGTTTTTTTTTTTTTTTTTTTTTTTTCCATCTGCTCTGGGCCACCAAGAACTGCCGGGCGAAGTTCTCGATGACGTCACCGAAGAGGCCAGCCTGACAGACAGGTGCGTTGAGGAACCGAACTTTGTCAAGCTCACGAATATTTGCCAGGTTTAGCCCCAGCTTCCTGGACCACTAGTGTGGACATCGCCTGACCCAGGGAGCATGCAGTGACTTCCGTCACCCGGAGGGCGATGTCCATCAGCGCATGCAGTTCCTGCATAACCCCTGGGTCGGGACTACCCTCGTGCATGCAGGACAGAGGGCAGTGAGAGAGGGAAAAAACGTATACATCTTATGGCCCTTTCGGTGTTCCATATTTTGGCACCGAATAGTTGCACACTGCTAAGTTTTTCCAATGCACATCCGGGCAGCCACCCCAGAAAGCATGGCTGTCAACTCTGAATCTGATTCAGCATTGGGAAACTCAGCATTATCATTTCCAGCGTATAACACATCTGACATCTGTCCTCCGCCAGAGCCCCAAATGAAACGCTAGGTCCCCCCTTTTTTCAAAAAAGGACCAGCAATCCCATCTGTAAGCTACCAGCAGGCATGTGGGACAATGAGCGTGGCCGTCCGACTTGACGGCACATGCCGCGCTGAACACTCAAGCCCCTAAGAAAGAGGCACGGTGAACAACGCGCCGACGTGGTCATGTTCTCATAAGGGAATATGAACCACCCACGAACAAAGTCTCAGCATGCTTGTGATGCGATAGAGGAGTGGGGACCCACGGGGAATGTACCCGGCGGGGAAGCCCCACTATAATCTTCAGGTCACCAAGGCTTATTAGCCAAAGTAGCCCTTTTCTGGTGCACCAGAAAAGGAACTAGATCGGGGAATAAGCAAAGGGACTCAACCCCGTTTGAGGTTTCACAGTCTCGACCACGCACCAGAGGACCGAGTGACGTGCTGGGTTGCCGTGGCAACCCCTGCTGTCAGCCGGCGCCAGACGGCACACGGCGCGCTGAACGCTCAAGCCCTTACGAGAAAGGTGAGACGAACAACGCGCCGACGTGACCACGTTCTCCTGAGACCACCTTCTCCTGTTTATATCGTGGCCGTCAAATGAGGACAGGAAACAACCGCATCCAGAAACACACGGTTTGAATGACATCTTGAAAAAGACGCAGAGTCAAACCGTGTTGCTCTTTTTAGAAGGAAATGCTCTTTTATAAGTGCTGAAGCACTCAGGGAGATGACCGCGGCTCACAGCAGTCCGATTGCAAGCCTGCGTGTGAGCACTCAAAGAACGGAAACGCACAGCCAAACAACACAGGAACAAGTATATGTTGCAGCGACCACTCGCTGACTCGCGCCGTCACACCAGCACCCAGGTAAGAGAGCGATCCTCCTCGAGACTCATTTAAACACTCTTCGCAGAAACAGCTTGATACAGCAAACCGTTCGGCTCTGAAGTTAAAAGCAATATGCGGTACTCCACTTCCCTATTTATACCCGCGCTGCGGGGTGGTGCGTGGACCGCATGCCAATACAATTGGCTCGTTTCTAATACACTCGAAGTAGACTGGTCTCTGAAGACAGATCCCAATTCGTCGGCCAGTTCCGACGTACGTCGAACGTGACCGACTGAAAGGGAAAGGTTAATCTGGTTGTTGAAATTTTTTTCACACTAAAAAGAGAAAAAAGAGGTTATTTTGAGAATTGGGGACCAAAAATGGTTCTTCTATGACATCACTGGAGAAGAAAAAAAAACTTTTAAACCTTTATTTTTAAGAGTGTAGAGGAAAATCTAATGTATACAAAGATAATATGCAAAATAACAAAGCATGTTAAATTCTTATAGACCAAACTTTACATTTTCAGTAGCACTGTGCAGTAAAGTTCAGTAAATACATTTTTTAAATCAGTAAATAAATTCAGTAAATTAAATTCATATTCATGCATTTGGTACCATCAATTAACATAAAGTATGTATAGCCTAAATCACAAAAAAGATTTTCACATTTTCAAACATTCTAATAAAATACACATAAAATTATCTCATGATGGGAACCCCTAAAAGGATCTATGAAGCACCTGACAGAACTCCTTAAGGTTCTATATAGAACCTTTTCTTCTAACAGTGCAGTTTTGATACACTCTTAAAAATAAAGGCTCTTTATTGCCATTGATGGTCCATGAAGAACCTTCAACATCCATGGAATCTTTCCATTGCATAAAAGGTTCTTTACAGTGAAAAAAAAGTTATTTGGGTTATTAAAATATTCTTCACACTAAAAAAAAGAAGAAAAAAAGGTTATTCGGGTTATTAAAATGTTCTTCACACTAAAAAAAGAAAAAGGGGTTATTTTGAGAATCCGGGACCAAAAATGGTTATTTTATGACATCACTGGAGAAAAAAAACTTTTAAATCTTTATTTTTAAGAGTGTAGAGGAAAATCTAATGTATGCAAAGATAATATGCAAAATAACAAAGCATGTTAAATTCTAATTGACCAAACTTTAAATTTTCAGTAGCACTTTGCAGTAAAGTTCAGTAAAAAAAAAAAAATGATTCAATACATAAATTCAGTAAATTAAATGAAATTCACAATAATGCATCTGGTACCATAAATTAACATAAGGTATGTAGCCTAACAATGAAAAATAGCCTATACTTATAAATGAACATTAATCTAGATTAATACATTTTCAAACATTCTAATAAAATACGTTACAGTTAAAAAATGGGGGGTTGGTAGGATTTTTTTTTAATGTTTTTCTTTAAAAAAGTCAAAAAAATGCTCACCAAGCAAGTATTTACAGGTATTAGATAAAAAATACAGTAAAATCATGGGGGGGAAATGTACTGCTTCATATTTTTTACATTGATACTAATAATAAATGTTTCTTGAGCAGCAAATAAGTATATTAGAATGTTTCCTGAAGGATCATGGGACACTGAAGACTGGAGTAATGATGCTGAAAATTCAACTTTGCACAAGAATAAATTACTTTTTAAAATATATTCACATAGAAAACAGTTATTTTAAATTGTAATAATACAGAACTTTCAGAAAATTACTGTTTTTTTATTTTTTATTTAAATTGGAAAAATTCCTTCAAAACACACAAAAATACTTTTTCATTGGTTGTACAAACTCACCATAATTGTTGTTACTTATGGTTTGACTAAGTTATACAAATAAATATGCTGTTACTTATGGTTTGACTAAGTTATACAAATAAATATGCCTTATACTATAATGAAGAATATAATATTGGCCACCGGCATCTGTGAATTTATGTTCGCCCTTGTGACCTATAGTGGTATGCAGAGATGCCCAGCTATGATTAGTTTGTTTCTGATCTATTACTCTCAGCACTTAAGCCCTAATTAGATATTGACCCATAGGACACACACACACACGCACACACACACACACACACACACACACACACACACACACACACACACACATACAGAACTCGCATTTAAAGAGTAAACTGTCCAGGGCACCCCTCTATCTAACCCCAGACCCTCATACAAAGATCCTATTATCTGATTTGACTCTCAAAGGACGAGCTGTGAATGAAGTCCACTGGATTTGAGAGAAAGAGAGAGCGATAGAGAGATTGTGCAGATGGTGCTTGTGCTCAGGCTGCGTCCTCGTATTGTTAGACCTGTAGAGAGTGATGTGAGGACATCAGACTGCAGCACAGCGGACACAGCGTTTGACAGTGATTCTGTCTGGTCTGGATGCAGGGAGTCTTTTGGATAATCTTCCTGCTAAGCTGTGCATGTGCATATACTGAATGATCACAATGTGGTCCCCACAAACCTTGCTTGTACTCGCTGCTATTTAACATAAGATTTGCAAACCATGTGTACAGAATCATTATTGTGAGTCCAGCACATCTAGTGCAAATAGACTTTGACTATTTCATTTTATTTATCCGCTATATTGACAAGACCTTTTTGAAGGATATTGGTTTACTTATGGCCTTTTTGTGCACTTGAGCTTAACTGAGACTTGTGAGTTTGTAGACGTTTAAGAGGCTGTTGTTTCAACCTTGATTCATTGCAGTATTGAGGGGTTCAGTTTTATTTTTATTTTAAGACTTTTACTCAAGTTGTATTGGAATTGATGACTTGTAACTTGTAATGGAGTAATTTTCCCTTTAAGGAATCTGTACTTTTACACCTCTGGCACACACATAATAAATAACACAACTAAATACTTATTCTTTTGTGACCCTGGACCACAAAACCAGTCATAAGGGTAATTTTTTTTAATTGTATTATACATGTTTTTATATTTATACATCTGAATAATAAATTCCATTGATATAGTTTGTTAGGATAGGACAATATTTGGCCAAGATACAACTATTTGAAAATCTGGAATCTGAGGGTGCGAAAAAAATCTAAATATTGAGAAAATTGTCTTACTACTACTACTACTACTAATTTTGTATATATATATTTACAGTAGGAAATTTACAAAATATCTTCATGGAACATGATCTTTACCTAATATCCTAATGATTTTTGGCAAAAAAGAAAAATGGTAATTTTGACCCAAACAATGTATTGTTGGCTATTGCCACAAATATACCCGTGCGACTTATGACTGGTTTTGTGGTCCAGGGTCACTATGAGTAGACCTTATTATAGAAACACAGGGGTTTTATGCACTTCATATAATGGTTAAATGAATACACTGATGAGCCAAAACATTATGACCAGTCATAGGTGAAGCGAATAGCATTGATCATCTCCTTAACATGGCAGCAGTGGTTTAAATTTGCATTTGTCCAAAAAGGGACAAACCACAGCCCGGTCAAGTCAAGTCAACTTTATTTATATAGCGCTTTTTACAATGCAGATAGTTTCAAAGCAGCTTCACAGTGTTGAACAGGAAAATAGACAACAGAATTTGATTCAGCCGTACAGACGCTCCGGAGAAAACGGTGATGTCATCAGCTCATTTCAATTATCATACAGTGACAATTTGGGCAGATCAGTAATTTAGTTTATATGGTTAATTTAGTTTACTAATCAGATTTATTTGGATATTTAGTTGAAAATGTAGTGTCCCCGACTGAACAAGCCAAGCCAAAAGCGACAGTGGCCAGGAACCAAAACTCCATCAGGTGGCATGATGGAGAAAAATAAACCTTGGGAGAAACCAGGCTCAGTCGGGGTGCCAGTTCTCCTCTGACCAATTAACAAACAGCGTATGATTATTATTTTGACAACTTTACATGTCAGGGGTCATATTAGATCGGGATATTCAAAAGATCGGAGGCAACACGCCGGAGACGGGTTTATTGAGGATGACGTATCGATTAAACAATTATTAAATTGCAATATTCGAAAGATCTGAGTCATCCCGCCGGAGCCCTGTTTATTGAGGATGACATATTGATTGGACAATTATTAAATAGGAATATTCGAATGATCAGAGTCATCACGCCAGAGACGGGTTTATTGAGGCAAGGCAAGGCAAGTTTATTTGTATAGCACATTTCATACACAGTGGCAATTCAAAGTGCTTTACATAGAAATTAAGTTAAAATAGTCATAAGTGAAAAAATAAATAAAAATATATATAGTATTACAGTTATAATAGGAATTAAAAGGAAATAAAAAATAAAGATGAAATCCCCTATCTGGGGTGGAAGAAAATGGAGAGTCAGGTTTACTTTAAAAATATTTGTCAGGTAACTGTGCGTTTAGAGAGTACCCTTACAGACAAATCTTCTTGGCCTAACTTGAGGGCGTTCTCTAGATGTTTTACATTGAGGATGACATATCGATTAGACAATTATTAAATTGCAATATTTGAAAGATCGGAGTCATCACTCCGGAGACGGGTTTATTGAGGATGCCGTGTCGATGAGGTAATTTCAGGGGCAGTCTAATTGACACAGTCTCTGCAGACACTTTAGGGCCATGCTTTGGTCTTGTCTGGGCGCAGGTCCACCATCTGATCTGGATACGGCCCGGATCCGGCTGACTGCAGTAAACCTCGGGATAAAACAGAGAGACTAACATTAGCGTAGATGCCATTCTTTTTATGATGTAACGAGTACATCAGGTGTAGTGTTCCCGGTTCCGGCTGACCTAGTTAATGCAGCCTAACAATCATTTAATTGAAAAAAGTGTTTGATGTGTATGCCATAGTAAAGAGATGTGTTTTTAGTCTAGATTTAAACTGACATCGACCAACTGCAGTTGATTTCGATATTCTTGGTATTATCAACTGGCCAGAATTTTGAGACCGCAGTAGACGTGACGCGAGTATAATGTGTTAAGAGCTCGCTCAAGTACTGGGGAGCTAAACCATTTAGTGCTTTGTAAGTAATAAGCAAGATTTTAAAATTAATGCAATGTTTAATAGGGAGCCAGTGCAGTGTTGTGCAGTGCAGTGCAGTGTTGACAGAACCAGGCTAATATGGTCATATTTCTTAGTTCTAGTAAGAACTCGAGTTGGTGCGTTTTGGACCAGCTGGAGTTTATTTATTAAGCGAGCAGGGCAACCACCCAGTAGAGCATTACAATATCTAGCCTTGAGGTCATGAACGCATGAACTAACTGTTCAGCATTTTGCATTGAGAGCATGTGCCGTAATTTAGATACTTTATACAGGGAGTGCAGAATTATTAAGCACGTTGATTTTCTGATCATATTTTTTTTCCAGGCACATTTGACCAATTCCAAACCACAGTAATCCTAATAACTACTATTGATTTAGTATTTAATAATGTATAAGTGATATATAATTGTTCATGAAGGCTGGAAATGAAAAACATCTTATATTCAGGTGTGCAGAATTATTAGGCATGTTTTCTTTTACAGATAAATTGAGCCAAAAAAGAGATTTAACACAGACTGAAAAGTCAAAAAGTATTAAATGCCCATGAGAAGGATGCAATACTAATGCAATACTAGACATTGCAGTTAAGGCATGACCATTGGACAGTGAAATGCTCGTTGGGTCAGCAGGGTCAGACAAAAACATGTGGCAGAGAAAAGACACCTGTTAACCGCAAAAGAATTAAGGTGAAGAATTAAGGGTGAAACCATCAGGAACCCTTTTAGTCTCCAGCGCCACCATTTTCCAGAGCTGCAACCTACCTGGAGTCTCCAGAAGTGCAAGGTGTCAGGATCTCAGAGACTTCAGTTAGGTAAAGAATCCTAAAAAATGACCCCCACTAGATAAGAATCACAAGCTGAAGTGTTGTAAAATACATGAAGAAGGTTTTTTTATAGGCTTTATGGACAGATAGGTTGAGAGTGACTCTTGAAGGACCAGCACCACATCCTCTAGTACCACTGTTTGAAGAATTCATCTTCCAGAATCTGGCAGTACGTTTTGGGAGTTCATTTTAGTCCATCCTGAAGTCCGTTTTGCAGAGATGGACTAAAAAAGTAATTAGGATTACTGTGTGTGAAGCAGAATAACTCACTAGAACAACTGGTAATTAGTCTAGCAGACAGACAGGATAAGACAAGACAGGGTAAAGTCACGAACGTATCTCATATGTAGTGAACGAATAATCCGACAACAAGACAGGGAAGGAAAGAGAATAAGAAGCTGAGACAATCAAGGAAGAAAAGGGAACAGGTGAGGGAATAGGAACAAAAGGGGAAACAGCTGTAAGGTATAATGAGCGAAGGAGAGGATGAGTGAGCGTGATTGTGTGAGTGAATGCGTGAGTGATCACAAGAGGGAGACAGAGAAAAGGAGGAAGAAACCCCAGGATCATAACAGTACCCCTCTCTCAACGAGCGCCACCCGGCGCTCCTAAGGGCACTTGGCGAGACCGGAGGAAATCAGCGATGAGTGAAGGGTCCAGGACGTCCCGGGAGGGAACCCAGCTTCTCTCCTCAGGACCATACCCCCCAAGTCGACAAGAAACTGATGACCGCGTCCCCGACGGCGCATGTCGAGTATCCGATGAACCCTGTAGATAGGGGTATCATTGACAATACTAGGAGCGCGAACCGAGCGAGAGGGAGGACTGATGGCGGGCTTAATGCAGGAGACATGAAAATTGCGTAAATTGGGCGAAAGGTGAAGTTTAACAGCGACAGGGCTTATGACCCTTACAATGCGGAATGGTCCAACAAAACGGGGAGATAATTTACGTGAATCGGACTGGAGAGGTAAATTCGAAGTAGATAGCCACACTCTTTGTCCGCAAACATAGTGAGGACTCTTAATCCTGCGCTTATTGGCCGCAACGGTCATGCGTCTTCTAGCTCGATAGAGAACGGACCGCACTCGCCTCCAGGTGCGTTTGCAACGACTAATAAAAGCTTGTACAGAGGGAACATTAGACTCAGAGTCTTGGGAGGCAAACAACGGCGGCTGATAGCCTAGACAACAATGGAACGGAGACAGGCCATGGCAGAGGATGGAAGTGAATTATGGGCGTATTCAGCCCAGGAAAGATGCTGAGACCAGGACGCGGGGTTCTGATGGGTGAAACTGCGAAGAATACGGGCGACAATCTGATTGGTTCGTTGTGCTTGGCCGTTAGTTTGGAGGTAATACCCGGATGAGAGGCTAAAGGATGCCCCAATCAGGTGACAAAACTCTTTCCAAAACTGATAAGAGAATTGGGGACCCCTATCAGACACTATGTCTGTAGGTAAGCCATGCAGCTTAAAAACATGATCAACCATGATCTGCCTCCTTGGCAGAGGGGAGTTTAGCGAGCGGAATAAAATGGGCCGACTTAGAGAAACGATCTACCACGGTTAGAATAACGGTGTTACCCGCCGAGAGGGGAAGCCCGGTGATAAAGTCGAGAGCTAAATGAGACCACGGTCGTGTAGGCACCGGTAACGGCCAAAGCAGACCGGCTGGAGGGGAATTGCCAGCCTTAGTCTGCGCGCACGTTACGCAGGAGGCAATAAACCGTCGCACATCACGCTCCAAAGAGGGCCACGAGAAGCGCTGACTGATAAAAGCGAGGGTGCCCCGGACGCCGGGATGGGCAGAAAATTTAGAGGCATGTCCCCACTGAAGGACCGCTCGTCGCGTGGATACGGGAACAAAAAGAAGTCCCTTAGGATCATTCCGCGGGACTATGACTCGAGAAAGAGAACGCTTTACCAGCCTCTCTATTCCCCAGACGGACGTGACAACAACACGACCCGAGGGGATAATTTTCTCAGGTTCAGTTGATAACGAGGAGTCAAAAAGACGAGATAGCGCGTCCGGCTTGACGTTCTTGGAGCCCGGGCAATAAGAGATAGTAAAATTGAACCGGGTAAAGAACAGAGCCCAGCGGGCTTGACAAGCGTTAAGTCTCTTGGCCTTACGGATATATATTCGAGGTTACTGTGATCTGTCCAGACCAAAAAAGGAACAGGGGCTCCTTCTAACCACTGTCGCCACTCGCCTATTGCTAGACAAATGGTGAGCAGTTCGCGGTTGCCCACGTCATAATTGCGCTCAGCGGGAGAAAGACGGTGAGAAAAAAAAGCGCAGGATGTACCTTTCCGTCAGCGGCGGAACGCTGGGAAAGAACAGCCCCGACCCCCACCTAAGAAGCGTCGACCTCGACTATAAATTGTTTAGTGAAGTCAAGGGTAAGAAGGATTGGCGCCGTAGTGAAAAGGGACTTTAGAACGACAAACGCAGTCTGCGTAGAATCTGACCACCTAAACTGGGATTTGACTGAGGTCAGAGCAGTAAGGGGAGCGGACACCTGACTGAAACCAGGTATAAAGCTACTATAAAAATTAGCAAACCCGAGAAAACGTTGTAGCGCGAGGCGGGACTCGGGCACAGGCCAGTCAGTGACCGCCTGGACCTTATCGGGGTCCATACTAATCCCTTCTGCCGAGATAACCGAACCCAGAAACGTAACTGAGGAGGCGTGGAAAGAACATTTCTCAGCCTTTACATAAAGTCGATTCTCCAATAGCCGCTGAAGGACACAACAAACATGTTGGACTGCACGTCCAACATGTTTGCTGGAATGATGGCAAAAAGATCAAAATGTCATCGAGGTAGACGAACACGAACACGTTGAGCATGTCCCGTAGGACGTCATTGACTAAGGCTTGAAAAACCGCGGGGCCGTTAACCAACCCGAAAGGAAGGACTCGCTATTCAAAGTGCCCGAGGGGCGTGTTAAACGCCGTCTTCCATTCATCACCCTCCCTTATACGCACCAGATGATAGGCAATACGTAAATCGAGCTTCGTAAAAACCCTAGCTCCCTGCAAGACCTCGAAGGCTGATGACATCAGTGGCAACGGATAACGATTCTTGACAGTGATGTCATTCAAACCTCGATAGTCTATACAGGGACGCAGAGTCCTTCTTCTTAACAAGGAAGAAACCGGCTCCCGCGGTAGAGGAGGAGGGAACGATAGTACCGGCGTTGAGCGAGTCAGAAAGGTATATCTCGAGCGCCTAACGTTCGGCAGTAGACAACGAGTATAGTCTTCCCCGAGGGGGCGTGGTACCCGGGAGAAGATCTATACTGCAATCATATGGGCGATGAGGCGGGAGAGAAGTGGCCCGAGAGTGGCTGAATACCTCCCGCAAATCGTGATACTCCTCCGGTACACCAGACAAATCACCTGGCTCTTCCTGGTAACAGTAACAGACGAGATAGGGGGCACAGCAGAAGACAGACAATCAACATGACAAGACAACTTCCAAGACAAAATAGATCCCTCCGCCCAGTTAAGCTGAGGATTGTGGAGAACTAACCACGGATGGCCTAAAACCACTGGAGAAAAAGGGGATTGAAAAACAACAAAAAAAATAGTCTCTCTATGATTTCAAGAAACAGTAAGAGTCAATGGAGAAGTTATTCTCTGCACCCTAGGAAGGGAGCTGCCATCTAGAGCGAACAGAGGGGTGGAGTCTTGTAAGTCTAAGAGAGGAATACCTTGTTCCAAGGCCCAAGTCTCGTCAACGAAGTTACACTCCGCCCCAGAGTCAATCAATGCAGAGCAAGAAACTGACGATCCCAGCCAGCGGAGGTGTACAGGAAGAGAAGTGCAGGACTTAGATGGAGAGACCCATGATGTTGCGCTCGCCAGTAACCCTCCGCCTACTGACGAGCGTTGGCTTTTACTGGACACCTGGAGACAAAATGATCAGCAGCAGCACAGTACATGCAAAGGCGATTTATAATCCTGCGTTGGCGTTCCCATATGGATATACGAAGCCCCCCTAGTTGCATCGGCTCAGGATCAGCAGTAGGTGGCAGTGGCGGATGTGTTGCCGTGGAGGGGGGAAATAATGAAGCCTCCATTCTGCGGGCCCTTCGTCGCATATCAAACCAGCTCGACAAGGGAATCAAAGCTGTGACCTCCCAGACAAAAACCTCATCCTTGATCTCAGAGCTCAGACCCTCGAGAAAGCGGGCGAGGAGCGCTGGATCGTTCCATCCACTTGTGGTGGCCAGGGTGCGAAACTCAATAGAGTAATCAGTGACTGACCTCCTTCCCTGACGCAAAGTGGATAGGAGGCGGGATGCTTCGTCCCCGTGTGCAGACCGGTCAAAAACTTGGATCATCTCCTCCTTAAACAGAGAAAACTTGAAAACACTGTCTACCTCTGCATCCCAGTTCGCCGCCGCCCACTCTCGAGCCCGTCTATTGAGGAGAGAAATCACATAAGCCACTATACCGCTCCTAGGCATAAGTCGATGGCTGGAGGGAAAAAACAACCTCACATTGGGTGAGGAAAGATCGACACTGTGAGGGCTCACCCGAGTAGCACGGCGGGTTGTTAATACGCGGCTCAGAAGAATCGCGCTGTCCAGTCGAACCAGTGGCCTCATGATGGTAGTAGTGGAACTGCTGGGTAAGATCTGAGAGCTGGGCGGTCAAGGAGTCCACGGCAAGCCTCGCGGCGGATAAATCCTCTTCATGCTTGCCCAACAGGGCACCCTGGAGCTTGACGGCGTTGTGAAGAGGATTGCCACTCGCCTGGTCCATCTCTTGGTCGGATTATTCTGTTAGAAGAAAGGATGATGGAAGACCAGGGAGGGGTGTTATTCACAGTCTTTAATTAACAAAGGAAATCGTCCTCAATGATAAATCAGAACATAAATGTCTGGCAGTAATCTGAGCCAGAACCGAGTCTGCCAAAAGGCTGGATAATGATAACACAGGGTTCCACGAGGACGGAGGCCAGGGTCCCAGTGACGCCTACAGCCGGACAGGGAAGGCCTTGGTAGCAGAGAGGGTGAACAGCCATGAGCAGGCGCCGATCAGCTACTCTGCAAACAGGCTCGGCTGGATAACACGCAGTGTAGAAGCAGAATAACTCACTAGAACAAATGGTAATTAGTCTAGCAGACAGACAGGATAAGACAAGACAGGGTAAAGTCACGAACGTATCTCATATGTAGTGAACGAATAATCCGACAACAAGACAGGGAAGGAAAGAGAATAAGAAGCTCAGACAATCAAGGAATAAAAGGGAACAGGTGAGGGAATAGGAACGAAAGGGGAAACAGCTGTAAGGGATAATGAGCGAAGGAGAGGATGAGTGAGCGTGATTGTGTGAGTGAATGCGTGAGTGCGTGAGTGACCACAAGAGGGAGACAGAGAAAAGGAGGAAGAAACCCCAGGATCATAACAGTAGCAAGGAAGTAAACAAATGACAATGCTGTTTGGCTGTGCAAACCAGTTTGTTAAATGCTCATTCATACTTAACGTTATCCGATAAACACCTAACGTTACAAACTTTTTTCAAATCTCAACAGCGAACTTGGAATTAGTGTAAATTATTCTTTGATTAGAGCTTTTATGTATTGTTTATCTACATGCTTGTTTATCTACAGGCATGCTAAACATGGTTCTGTGTTTGATTTGACTACTACAGTAAAGCCAATGTTTAGTGTTCGTTCTGGGTTAATAGTTCTTGCGACAGATATTTGGCTATAATCGTTCTAAAAATACAAAAGTAACAGTGCCATTCAGTAGCGATCACTATAGATCCGCAGTCTTTACTCAAAAAAATCCCTTTGAGGACTGAACAGGTTCTGCTCGATCATCTTCACTAAAATTGTCTGGGTCCGATTCGGGCTCAAATTGGCATTGACGCCATTGTTTCTAATACTACCAAAGCACAGACTTCCGGTGAAGGTAAGGGGTGTGACGTTTCTTCATAACAATTTTAGTTTATGACTTCTTTTGATTTGAACAGATTATGTGTTTTGTTAACACTGTAACAAAAACCACAAACTCACATAAAAAGCCAAGAGTTAAACTGGCCAACTAAATAAAACACTGATCACCATAATGATGACCAAACATTTTCAATCAAACATCAACATCTAAACCTCCAATGGAATAATTGTATCCTAAGGACCAACTGTGTACCTTTAAAAGGTACCGTTATACGTTTTGTTCCCCAAGGAACAAAATTGTACCTCCACTGTACCTTTTTTTCTGAGAGTGCAGCTCTCAGTTTTGGCAGCACGTAGAGGACCAACAGCATATTAGGCAGGTGGTCATAATCTGCTTTGCAATACTTCATGAACCCATATACTGTGTATTAAAATGTAAATGGCATGTAGAAACTAAAAAGACTGACACTGCATGTTAAACAGTTCATTTGTGTAAATCCTTTCCATATATTGTTCTTTCACTCATATTCATGAATCAATGGTCTCTGCTGCAGTCTTTTATTCTTTTTCATCCTCTTACAGTTCTTCTGTGTTTGACTCGCTGATATCAATTATATTCAAATATTATATGAAAGTTTAATAACACAGTATAGTTGGAAAGGGGTAAGTGCCTCCGGAATACAAATGCCTCCATACTCGAGAAAAGTACAATGGTCATTTTGTTTTTCCAAATTGCCCTTTTACTGACAATCCAGATCCAAGCCCTTATTATGGGCCCTGACAGAGTAGTTTCTTTTCCTCTTGAAGCAATAATGTACATAATAAAATTATTAGTCAGTCGCACATGCAAAGTGTTTGTGCAGAGATTCATGTGTTGCTGTCTTGAACGTAGAGGCTGCAGGTCGAGGATGAATTTTGCAAACCATTTTGTATGGTATTTTTGTAATTTGTCTTTATGAGCTGCCTTTTCTTTTCTTTTGCCCCCTAGACTTGATTTTCAGGGGCTTTTTTTCCTTTACATTTATGAGGGCATATTTTCTAATCATACAAAAATTATACACCGTCTCATCCTTGTATGTCAAATACACAAATTCTCAATCTGAATAATTAGATTGGGAATTTATTACCTCTCACACATAAAATTAAACTCATATTTTATGTGATAATGTGTAATTATTCCTAATAGTGTATTATGAACTATACAAGCAAGAACAAAGACGAAATTTTGCACACGAAATTTGCACACAGACGAAATTTTGCACACACATTTTGCATTTTTGTGCTGAGCTTTTCTTTATTTCTCAATGTGGTTGGTTACATGTAATAATAATGTATATCTAGCCTAACAACATTTTCTTTACCTTTTCATCAACTGTTGACATATATTACGTTTGCGAAAATATGCACTTGATTGTATTGCATGTGCACTTGATGTCAGGATTTAGTGTGTAGTTGAATCCCAGCGAGAGATGCATGACACAGAATGAACAATAATTTTTCAAGAACTTCAAGAGCATAAAATACACATCTTGACATGACATCAGAGACAATGAAAACCATGAAAACCATCCGTATTATTTTGCTCACAAAGATCGAAGTCAATGAGACGTAATATCTTAGCTACCAATCAAGCTTGATTTTCTTGTTACTATTTCAGTAATACAAATTGTACAAACATAGGAAATATTATTTGTCCTGATCAGCAGATTAATGTTTCTTAAAGTTTTTAAGATTGATATTTGATGAAGGAATCTAATTTTCAACTCGCAGGACGAAAAGAAATTATGGATAACTGAAATCAATTTGGGTAAAGGTTCCGTTATAAGTAAATATTTTTGTGTACAACAAGCAAATCATATTCATAGACTGATGAAGATGAATATTCACCCCATTTGAATTAATTATTCCCCGAAACTCATTGTTGCTACAGCGATGTCACTTTGTAAAGAACATTACGCGCCTATAGACTGAACACATAATACGTCTGCACATGATGTCACCGTTTAATTTGCGTTTTTTTGTAGTTTACACGGAGATGATAATGGAATTGTTTTCAAAGAACATACACTTTGAAACCCAATTTCAGGCCCCCAAAACGCTGTTGTTGTGTATATGAACGGCCAAAACACATAAAACGTTTTTAGTTTTTAGTTGAAAATGTGTTGTGTAGACACGTGAAAAGTATTTGATTATAATTTAACTGTAGTATCATTTAATATTACATTTAAAGTTAATATATTTTAAATGCACTAAATAGCAACTTAATTATTACAAATGTGCAATCACAGATATATTTCACGAGTTCTTATTTACAAATAATCAGTAAAAGAGTATCCATATTTGGCATGCATGTTTGGTATGCATATGAGGGGATGGCTTCGAGCTCAGAATTTGGCCCGAACCCAGAGTATTCCCCCGTATCCCTTGCTGGGATAGGAACCAGCTGAGAGTGAGGATGCAGGGGGGCAGAGGGATGCAGAAAAAATGTTGAGGAACATATGAGTCGGCAATGTAAATAGGCCTCCTTTTGTGCTGTAGGGCTCCTCCCAAACTTTGTTAATAAAACATAATTTAAATACATATAGCATATTTATACAAGCATATTTATACAAGTTATACAATTTATATGTTTGAAGGGGCGTGTAAATGCCCACTGCTGTGATTGGCTAACATCTTTGCATACGAAACAGCTAAGTATTAAATGTGGCACTCTCTTGAAGACTTTATGCGTGGTAATAATATTACAGCTCTCAAAGTTAACTAATCGTGAAAAGTGCTGATTATAGCATTACATTTAGATCTATGGGATTATATTTAGATTGTGGTATGAAAGGTTGCAGTGATAAGCATGGGCGTCAGTTTGGTTTGAAATGTGCTGGGGACAGAGACTCATTCAGAAGTGCATTTTCAGAAGTGCTGGGTACATTTTTTTTCTCTTTCGCGCAGGTCATGTTTTGAAAGACTATGTCCTGCAGCTTACTAATGTAAATAAATAAAAATGTCAGATGAGAGACATATTGCGGGTCTTATAGCCTATCTTACTCATGCCGACGAAAGCGCCCCGCGAATTCTTTAATATTTTTCATTTTTGCAATTTTTTTTACCACTTCATTATCAGAGTCCCACTGGAGCCCGTGTTTTTTTTATCCTCCCTATTACACATTAGTTACAGCCATTAAAATAGTTCAGTTTTGTTTTTAATGTCAAAGTAGATATATTTCGTTTTGTTTCTTTATTAAGTTAATTTAGAAAATTTTTTTAAAGCATTTAATGTTTGTTAAACTAAAGTTTTTGCTTTTTAAAGTGACGACCAAGCGGCCAGCGGCCGACAGTGAGTTAACCCAACACTTTAGCCTCTGAAATCAACACTTGACTTGTCTTGCTTATTAAATCCATAAAAAACACTTAAAGCATCGTTTAAACGTTTAGCCTATTATCACCACCATCACAGTAAAAAGGCATTTTTGACAAGATGAGGCAGGCAGATCGCAACGGCGCGAGCAAACAAAACGGGCTACACAATCTAAACAAATAATTAAAAATAAAAAACATGCTGGTTGTCTTACCTTAGGCTACACCTCTCCGCGAAATGAATATATATCCGATCTTCAATTCCCGTGCTATATGCACATTTAACGGAGTTCATGTCAACGAAATCAACCGATATGAGTAGGCTATTTTATTCATCAGCTCTTTTCAACATCAAAGACCGCATTATGAGAACGAGCGACCTAAACACTGGTAAGAGCATTTAGTCTCATTAATTTTAATGAAGATGATTGTGCTTTTGAGCATCTAAAACTTAGCTTATTTTCAGTTTCACTTGTTGCAGTTTGCGTGTTGGCTTGCTTTACTCATTTGCGGCGATGCGTGTTGCATAGCGCCGTCCTATAGCCTAAAAAAGCCCGAAGCCCGGCCAGCGTCTGAGGTAGGCTATGACTGGAAAATTGGCCCGAAGCCCGGCCCTAGGGCATAAAAAAGTCGGGGCCCGTCGGGCTCGGGCAGAAATGTAGGGCTCTACTTTGAGTAAGGCTGAAAGCGTCTTTCTTTTTAATACATTTCTTGAATGTCTCAATTACAGTAGGCCTAGCCTATAGATAATTATGATATTTGTGGCTGCACCGGGGTCCGTCATTACGCTAAATCATGAGCGGTCCATGGCACCTGCTACCCATGGCTGTTAAGAACTGTATAGGCTACATCAATCCATTACAACAATTTCGTGTTATGGGCACTGCCACTGATACAGGCAGCGGAAGAGCCTATTTTACGGAGCTTGCTTCTGCTTTTCAAACGTTTTTACAACAAAGGATGTCGTTAAAACGACATAAGATCTCGTTATTATGAGAAAAGATGTAGTTAAAACGACATAAGATATCGTTATTACGACACAATTGAGTGGAAAAAATAAGATGTGTGTGTCAGCAATGCTTCACCGCAAAATTGAACTCGAGGTTTAAAAAAAAAAAAAAAAAAGTGGTTGGTACAAAAGGACTCATGACGAAATCTGGTGTGTACGCGTCCCCCCGCCCCCCCCGAAATCGACGCCTATGGTGATAAGCATTGTAGCCGATGACAGACATGTTGAGCGGGTGAATGCAGTGATCTTGTCATTGCAACTTGATTTTTGCACACAAACGGATTCTTTCATTATAACTAACAGTGCAAACACAATGCAAATAAGAGATTTGTTTATCATAACAGTAGTTTTGGCAAGAGTCCAGAGCTCAGTCAATGATAAACTCACACTGTTTGATTGACAGCTCTAGCGATTGAAGGGAGCGCCCTTTGATCGCTTTCTGTATATAATTTAATCACAGTTTAAATTATTTTCATCCTACTAAGGGAAACAATGTGAAGTTGCCCATTTAGTCACTGCTGATTTACTGACACATAGACAAAGAACATGTTTCACTTACACTCATTATAACATGAGTGTACATGAATCATTGACACAGGAGTAGGGGTGTGACGAGACACTTATCTCAAGAGACGAGACGAGACACGAGATTGGGTTCACGAGACGAGATTTTTACATAGTATTTTTAAGAAATCCTCAGTGATGAAATGCATGACTAGAAAAATAGTTTGCAGGTGCATTTGAAATGTTTTAACTCATCATTCTGTAATGAATGTCATTTTAGTTCTTAGTGTTTACAATAAAGCTGTTTTTCGAAGTTTCCAGTTCTGAAACTTCCATGATATTCTTATAGTATGATGACCTCTTACAGTTGAGGTATTATTAGCCCCCTTGGTAAATATGATCAAAAATGGGTGTAAAAATAAATTTGCATTGTTTATCCTTTTGATGTTTCATTCAAAAAATTCACAAAAATTTAACATTTCATTGAAGTAAAAGAATTGAAAGCGGGGGGAAAATCACATTATGGAATAAAGGTTTTTCTCCAAAGCACGTTTGACATAATTATTAGCACCCTTCTTTTGCCAAGATAACTGCTCTGAGTCTTCTCCTATAATGCCTGATGAGTTTGGAGAACAAGAGATCAGTGACCATTCCTTCATATCTCTCCAGATGCTTCAGATTCCCAGACCCATGTTGGTGCTTCTTCTCTTCAGTTTACCCCACTCATTTTCTATATGGTTCAGATCAGGGAACTGGGACGGCCATGGCAGTCCATTTTGTGCTCAGTGACCCATTTTTGTGTTGATTTTGATGTTTGTCTTGGAATATTGGTCTATATGGAAGATCCAACCACGGCCCATTATAAGATTTCTTGAACCCATGATGCCATGTATCTGAACAAGATGTCGAGTACCTCCAGCAAAAAAAGAAAAAGATATTCACAGAGCCAGCAGTATATTTAACCATGGGCATGGGGTACTTTTTAAACTAATTTGGACTTTGTGTTTCCTCATATTTAAACTCCTGGAACAAGAAGTCATAGCTGGACAATTTCATGCTCTCACCCTGGTGTGCTAAAAAAAAGATATTTTACTCATAACACATTCATGGGTGCCAAAAATGTTGTACAATGTGTTTTGAAGAAAAAACAATTAATCCATAATGTGATTTCCCCCCACTTTCAATTGTACTTCAATGAAAGTTTAGATTTTTGTGAATTTTTTTTAATGAAAGATCAAACAGATAAACAATCCAGATTTATTTTTA
Organism: Gobio gobio; assembly: GCF_949357685.1. NCBI lineage: Eukaryota > Metazoa > Chordata > Actinopteri > Cypriniformes > Gobionidae > Gobio > Gobio gobio. Next base: position 17,992,156 of record NC_137098.1, read on the forward strand.
CAGCCATCTTTGATCATATTTACTAGGGGTATTTACTAAATAATCCTGACCTCAACTCTATACGTCAAAAGCTCAAGGAAAATTATATTTTCTCAGTTCATGACCCCTTTAATGTATATTTTAGCTTAACAAATGCTTGTCAGTACATTCAAAAGTGTTAACATGGTTCATCTTAACAAACAGAGAGACAGCGAAACAATACATTTTTTCTCTTATATGTCTTTAACAAACATCTGTTAGATCAAATAACAGCAGAGTATTTTATTATCTATACTGGAAATTGGTTTTGCACTACAAGAACAGACATTAGAAGGAAGATTGCTGGCAGAGGCCGAGAGACAGAGGTGAGACGTCGCAGGAGATTCACTCTGCAGGGAGGAGACGGAGCAAACGAGAGTGACACTGTCGGCTTCAGAGACTCAACACTGTCATCAAGAATTCATCAAACACACTCGGACTATGAGACACCTCCTGCATGAGGGCCGGTCCAAAGTCAAATCAATGTGTTATTTGCTCCTCATAGCAAGAAGCGAGTCGCCAAGCGAATTGTGTTTGTGTGCGTGTGTTTGGCAGAGGAAATGAGTTGTTTATAACACTTTTCTTGCATGTGAAATTTATGACTGCTCTCTCCAGATACGAAACCAGGTCACGTTAAGCATTCATCATTTGCCTGAATGAGTCGAGCATCCCATTTCATCTTTCACAGGATCAAACCCATGTCAAAATGCCCCAAAAAATCTAATTATGATTCACTATATATATAATTAATCTTTATACTGTATTATATCGAAAATGAATTCCATTTTATTCAGGTGAATTATTACACATTTACCATAAGTTATTTGTTAAAGGAATAGTTCACCCAAAAATGATCTTACCACCACTTGATCTCATGTTGTTCCAAAGCTGCACATTATTATACTTATTTGAAACATAAAAGGGGAGAATATATATACACCTCTTCAACAACCTTTCCTTTTGACATTTTGTAAAATGTAATAAAATCAAGAATCTGTGATTTGTTAATTCTCTTTTACCTTTATTTAAAGGTGGGGTAAGTGCTTTCTGGTGACCGATGTTGAACATGCCCCTATTTTGATAGCTCCGCCCCACACATACGCAATCCAGGCAACGACTATAGTTAAACTTTATTGTCCTTAAAGGCAATTCTTTGTATAGACAGCAGTAGGAACAGTAGTATACACATACACATATTAACAACACAACACAACACATCAATTACCTTGAATTACAGAAAAATCGTTTAAAAACTTAATTGCCGCCGGTATGAAAGAATTTCTATATCTATTTGACTTGCACAAGGGGAGTCTAAATCTCCGCCCTGAAGGAAGGAGTTGAAATTCAGCATACAATGGATGAGTAACATCAGAAAGCACTACCTGGCCCTTCCTAATTGTCCTGCACTCATAAATCTGTGAGATAGTCCTTAAATCGGTCCCCACTATCTTACTGCACATTGTCACAATGCTTGTCAGCTTCCTCCTGTTCTTTAAATTAAGGTTACCATACCAGCAGACGATGGAAAAACTTAAAATGGCTTCAATGAAGCATGTATAAAACATTTTCATAAAAGAAACATCCATGTTAAAAAGTCGAAGTTTCCTTAAAAAATGCATACGCTGAAGAGCTTTTCCTCTAATTATATCGGTGTTTTCCTCAAATTGTAATTTATCGTTGATCATAGTCCCTAAATATTTATATTGTTTGACTACTTCTACCTGCTGTCCCTTTATGATAGAAGGCAACACAGGTGCAGAGCTCTTCTTACGGAAGTCAATAAGCATCTCTGTTGTTTTTGAAGCATTAATATTTAAAAATGAATCATCACACCATTGAATAAAATTATCGATCACTGGCCCAACATCTGGCTCAGACTCAGTGAGAAGAGACACAATCACAGAGTCGTCCGCAAATTTAACAATGTGTCTCCCATTAAAAACACTACGACAATCATCGGTGTATAAAGAAAACAAAGTAGGAGACAAAACGCAACCTTGTGGCGTACCCGTGGAGGACATCAAAATATTCGACACCACTCCATTGACCCGTACTCTTTGGGATCTATTAGTTAAAAAATCCACCAGCCAGCACACAGTATTTAGATCTAGTTTAAAAGTATCAATCAATTTCTTTGCCAAAATGTGAGGCTGAACACAATTAAAAGCAGAAGAAAAATCTATAAAAAGCAAACGTGCATGACTTTTCTTGCCTTCTAAATGTCCTAAAATCATATTCAACAAGGTACAAGTGGCATCATCAACTCCTCTACCAGATCTATATGCAAACTGCATAGGATCAAGTGCTGGCTGAGTTAGGGTTAAAATCTCCTTCCTTACTATTTTTTCAAAAGATTTCATAATCAAGGAGGTTAATGCAACAGGCCTGTAGTCTTTAAGAGAAGAAGAATTTCTCTTTTTCGCAATTGGTACCACAAGGGCATCTTTCCATAAACGAGGGACCTTAGAAAATTTTAATGATTCATTAAAAATAAATGAATAAATCCCTGAGAGCTGCTCTGCACAGTTTTTCAACAACCTACCACCAATGTGGTCAGGGCCTGGACTCTTTCTAACCTTGACCTGACTAAAACAGCTACGTACATCAGCCTCATTAATTTGAATTTTAACAGGAGTGTTCTGAGTCACAGAATTTCCCCTATATTCAGACAATTCTCTTGAAAAATCATGATTGTCAAAACGTACATAAAACAGAATACTCACTACTCACTACTATGGTGACTATGGTGGAATCTGCTGTGCCAGCCGGCTGAGGGTAGGATATCATCAATAAGTGAAAGCAATGTGTGTTACTATGGTAATCCAGGTCGAATGATCAGTGAAAAAGTAATCCCTTACATCCCAAAAACACAGTTCTCATTAACAACAAGATAGCGCAAGCACGACAGTCCAACTAATGGACATATTACAATTGTGACAATTATAAGGTTATATCGATCACGAAAAGAGGAACCAAAGGAAACAAATATATATTAGGAGTAACGTTATATTCAGTGGTGGAAAGAGTACTGAAAAAACACACTCAAGTAAAAGTACTGTTACTTGTCAAAAAATGTAGTGCTAGTAGAGTAAAAGTACCTGTCCTAAATACTACTCAAAGTAGGAGTAAAAAGTAGCCCTTTTAAAAGTACTCAAGGGTAGTGAGTAGTGAGTATTATGCTTTGAATGTTATTCCACCTTATACCCTGCAAATAAAAAAATGTGCTTACTCTTTTATGGATGATTTTAAGTAAGAACAAAAAAACATGAGATCACCAACAGTATTTCAATATTTCTCCAAGTTTTATTTTTGACTGCTAGCACTAAAAATACAGCTGTGTAATATTTGAGAGAGCAACCAATAATCAGGTAACATTTATTACAACCATTCTGTAGAGGTTTTCTTGCGGTTAATTAAAAAAGGTTGCAAAGCATAGTACATTAAGAATTTTATGTAAAAAAAAAGCAGAGTTCTTTCTTTTCAAGATGTACTTCTTTAATTTCAATAGATGTTTTCTCTGTACAAAGAATACACTTCAGAAATCAGAATCGAGTAACTCACAATTTTCACCACTGACTATTTTTGCTTTCAGTTTAAAAAATAAACCTGATTTAAATATAAATCTGATGTTTTATGAAAGTTATTTGCTATATACATGGACAAAAATTTTAAATCACCATGTGAGAAAACGTCAAATTAAAATATGCACTTCAATAAGCTGACAGAACGCAGGTTAATGCGTTTACATGCTGAGCAAAATATGATGACGATAGGTTGAAGTTGAAGCCTGGCAAACGATCAAGCTAAATTAAGTGTTCTCTTTCATTGGTTTACTCGACGCTGCGTCACTTTATGACGTAATGGGAGCACCCTCTGGGTGTGCCGATTGTCTGAAGCCCTTATAGAATCACGCCAATTCATTGGCTGATGGCGCGGGCGCCACCCCGACGCTCTTACGTCACCACATTATAATGGCGCACGCGCCATCTGCTCCTCAGATTTCTTTGCCTTCACGAAGTGACCTTCGGTTCCGCAAATATCTTGGATTTTGTTCAACTTTTATTACCAGCACTTCAGCGACTGCGGATAGTGGAACATTGTTCTCCTTGCGGTGAAGTGCTATAGAATTTCGTCGTTGCCTGCCACCGTGCACTTGCTTCATCGCGAATGACCACCCCCACAGTAAGTGTGTCAAATGTTTGGGGTTTCCACATGTGCGCGAGGCGGTTCAGGGGTTTTCGAAATGTAAATTTTGCGATAACCTCCTTCTCAAAACCTTCCGCTCGAGGCTCGCGGTTTTTGAGAGGGAGTCATCCGTTTTTCCCCGTCGTGCTCCTGAAGCCGGGCATGCCTCTCTTGGATCAGCGACCTGGGGTTCGGATATAGAGCTCGAGGATGTGGAGTGCAAGCAGACGGGCCTCGCCCTTTCTCTCCCTCTCTCACCCGAGCACGTGCGCGGGACTCCGCCCGTCAAATTTTCGCATGACTACCTGTGTCCCAGCCCGGAGGCACGCGGTTTCCTTCGGACTGGATGATGTTGTGTTCCCCGCAGCGTCTGACTCTGAGGATTTCGGGCCTGCCTTTAATGACGATGCTCTCCCGCCTAGCGGCCAGGAAGCGCGGTCTTCAGCGGCATAAGCGGAGCTCGTCGACGTGCTTTTGCGCGCTACGGAGCGGTTTTACACCGGAAGCAGTTAAGGAGCTGCGCAAAGCCACGGATTTGCCGTTACGAGCCACGAAGCACACAGCTCGCGCCATAGGACATTCAACTCAACCTTACAGAAATCCGTGATAAGGAAAAGGTTTTCCTAACTGGACGCTCCGGTTTCACAGTCTGGTTTGTTTGGGGAGGCGGTCAACACGGTGGTTGAGAAGTTTAGAGCCGCTAAATCTCAGTCTGCCGCTTTTAAGCAATTCATGCCCAGGAGAGCAAGAGACTCCCCTAACCCCTCCCCCTCTCAGTCCAGAGAATGCCCTTCTCACAGAAGGGAGTTCACCAGGAGGAGGAGCGACCAGGGTCATCCACCAGCCACCACGATCTGGGGAGCTCGTGGTCGCCCGTTTCCTCGCCAACGTCCTCACAGGCGCATCGACCCAATGCGGCCCAGCAAACCCTCTGCTCCGGCCACTTCGAGTCGCTCCTGACCCTCCGGTCAGAAAAAGGAGAGCTTCGGCTCACGTCCGAGGCTGGGTCAGACCGCGCAAGCGTTTCTGCCCGCCTCTCACCAGCTCTCCTTATCCAGCTCTGTTACTTTCGCCGCCCAGCGCGCTTCGAAATACAGAACTGGCCCGACCCATGCCTTTTCTGGCACTGAAGCTCTCTGAGCTCCCCGGCTCCATTGGGGATAGATGCGTTCGAACATCCATGGCCCAATCTGAAACTCTATGCATTCCCGCCCATCTTGATTCCGGCGGTTCTGTGCAGGGTGAGAGAGAGCGGGGTCAGCCTCCTGCTTATGGCTCCACTCTGGCCGTCCCAGACTTGGTTCTCGGAGATGGTCCTCCTTCTGGATTCTCCCCCCTGGGAGATCCCGATCAGAGAGGACCTGTTGTCCCAGCAGGATGTTGCATCCTCACCCGGAAATTTGGAAATTGTGGGTATGGCCCTTCAAGGGTCAGTAGCTCTAGACACTGGTCTTCCTGCTGATGTTCAAGAGACCATTGCGAGTGCGAGAGCTCCTTCCACTAGGAGGCTCTACTCCTCCAAGAGGAGGGTCTTTGAGTCATGGTGCTCGTCCCATGCGGTGGATCCAGTTAACTCCCTGGTGAGTCCAGTATTGGAGTTCCTGCAAGAAAAGTTTGCCGCTGGAGCAGCAGCTACCACCCTTAGAGTTTACGTTGCTGCTATCGCTGCTTGTAGGAAGTTGGATGAAGTCCCCCTAGGAAAGCATAGGTTGGTTTCGTCTTTTCTGCGAGGGGCTAGGCGCCTGAGGCCAGCACGCTCCCCTGGTATTCCCTCTTGGGACCTCTCAGTTGTCCTGGAGGGGTTAACAAAGGCTCCCTTTGAGCCCTTGGAGTCAGCTCCGGAGCGGATTCTGACTCTCAAGGTTGCTCTTTTACTAGCATTATCCTCCTTGAAGCGTGTGGGCGACCTACAGGCCCTCTCTGTTAGTGGGACCTGTATGGATTTTGCTCCTGGTCTCCTGGTTATGTGCCCAAGGTTTTGTCCACTTCGTTTCGTTCTCAGGTTGTCACCCTTCACTCTTTTCTCCCTCCTACTTTCGACTCGGAGGAGGACGAGAAGCTTAATTTGCTCTGTCCTGTCCGAGAATTGAAGTGTTATGTAGACCGGTCTGACGGTTGGAGGAAATCTAACCAACTCTTGGTGTGCTTCGGTGCTGGCCGCCGCGGGCTTGTCCCGTCGAAGCAGAGGATTTCCCATTGGGTGACGGAGGCTATCTCGCTGGCATATGAGGTGTGTGGTATACCTTCACCTCTTAGCATTAGGGCACACTCTACCAGAAGTGTGGCTTCCTCTCAAGTGCTTTTTAGAGGGGCTCTTCTGGAAGATATTTGTGTAGCAGCAGGTTGGTCCTCCCCGCACACTTTTGTGAGGTTATCGAACACTATAGTTTGGATCTCGAAATGGCTCCGGGTTCACATGTTCAATCTGCTTAATCCGGCCATGCAGGTTATCTGGTATTCTTTGTGCCAGATATGGCAGCGCTTTAGCTTGGCGTGTGCGGTATATCGTTCCCATTACGTCATAAAGTGACGCAGCGTCGAGTGAACCTATGAAAGAGAACGTCTCAGGTTACTTGTGTAACCTATGTTCTATGAGTAGGGAACGAGACGCTGCAGAGTCTCGTTCCCTACTCAGAGAAAATAGGTTGCACAAGTAACCTGAGAAGTTTCCAGCAGATGGCACCGTGAGCTTGTGCGGCGCTATACGTACCATTTGTGCGTGTAATAGAAAATGTAATATTCTGCAGTCAATTTTTAGTAATCGTTTAAGGCAATTTCACGATTTCAGTCATCATACAGTAACCAGCATCAACCCCCTTTCATAAAGCGCGTGTGCCTCTCACTCTAGGCTGGTCGCGACTCGCTATCATGGTTGATTTTTTTTTTTATTCTTTTTTTTTATAATTATTATTATGCTTGAACAACAAAACAAAATACACTTTGGAGCCAGGGAAGGAAATAAAATACATGTATAAAAGAAAAGGAACACATAAAGAACAGGAGTCACACGCGTGACGCATGGAGTAACAGGACTGATTATTCGTCTTAGCCAATCACGTTGACAGGAGAAAAATAAACATAATGTAGCAACGGCAGGTTTAGGGATAGCCAGTAAAAGTACCGATACAGCACTGAAAATGTACTCAAGTAAAATTAAAAGTACACTGTTTTTAAACTACTTAATAAAGTACAATTCCTGAGAAAAACTACAAAATTACAGTAACGAGAGTATTTGTAATTTGTTACTTTACACCACTGGTTATATTATCTTACTTTTCGGAAACACTTTGGGAGCTGACGCTTGAAACAGACAGTGAAAAGGTTTAGACGCTCCAGGCTTATACGGTGTGGAAATGAATGAGTAATTATCATAGCTGAAGTGAACGTCGATACGTTTGCAAATGGAAAAACAAGCAAACATGACACATGAGCATACTCAAGCAAAAGCCTGTATTTATTAGCAAAACAAAATTACTCGCCTATCAAGAAGAAATAAAGCAACCTCGGCCAGTGGCGCAAAAAGTGGGTATGCGCTATATGCGGCGCATAGGGGCGCAGCACCTTGCGGGCGCCAAAGCGATGGTATGAAAAACATTTTTTGGGGGGTATTTTCTATATGTAGCTGCTGTTGTGCGTTTCTAAATAATTTCTGTATTTCCTCAATATTATAGAACATTTTATAGGACTAACAGGCTAGAGTAGGCGCCCTCTGCGATAAGATTCCATAATAGAATTTTGGATAATAATGGAATATCGCGAGTGGGCGTGCCTGGCGCCGATGGCTAGCCAAAGTGTTCATATACGCTTGGGCGGGCGTGTGATTACGCATTGACACGTCAAAAGTGTGCGCTTTGACAGCAAAACGCGCATCCTTGACGCGTGATTTACCACAAAAAACGATGCAGGTTTTTATTTCAAAGCGCACGTCCTCGACGCGTGATTTGCGCTAAGAACGCGCGCTTATATGGTAAATCACGTGTCAAGGACGCATGCTATGAGTCGGACAAAACGCACGTTATTAACGTGTGGGCTAAACAGGTAAACCAAATAGGCAGTGCAAACTTGTGTTTGAAGTATCCAAACAGACTAAAGAACGTGCTCTTTCCTTGGTGTTCTCAAAATTGCATGCTTACTTTTTAGGGCACACCTCTTATAAAGTGAAGTTACATATTGTTGACCATCTTTTTAAGTCATTACACTATTTACCACGATACACTATGGCTGTTATAGAATTAAATGAAATCAGTATCAACAAAATCCATATTGCCATTTATCAAAATCCACTTACACTGTAATTACAATTGCCTAAATAATATAATGAGATTTTTAGATTTATGTTCTAAATATAATATTTTAATTATAGAAATATGAAATAATTTCAGGCCTATGAAACTATAAACTGCCAGCATATTTGGCGGCGTGAGTGGATTCTAGAATCATTCAACTAATTTGTTCTAACCGACTGTTCAAAAATGGTGAATTATTCGAGAACGAAACCTATACTTTGTTTGAATCTATTTTTGTTGGAAAAATAGAGCAAAACTGTAAAAAATTACAACTTGTTGTTTATTGAATATAGCACAAAGTTTTTGTGCTGATATAGGCTACTCTGGAAAATAGCACTCTTGCTCGTATGATATTGCTTAACTCATAATTTCCTCTTTAATTACTTTTAAACAAATGTTATTTTTATGTTTGTTATTAGCCTATTAATAACTAGCCTATTTGTTATGTGGGGGGGGGGGGGGGTATACCCCTCTGGCACTGGGTAGTTGCATCCTGACCTCGACCTTCGCTCCTTGAGTTCTCTCTAGCGCTGGAAAGCTGATCCAATATTTACATGGCTCCTACTTCTTGCCTGATTGTAAGCCTTCTTTTGTTCCATAGACATCTTCCACATGTGTTTTTTTTCTCTGACATCTCTCTCTTTCTGTCGTCGCTCAGCTAATGTCCTGTGTTTTGTCTTTTGAATAATGAGTGCTCTCTTCTCCCTGTCATTAGTAGACACGCCCCTTACTGCTGATTGGCTATACGTTTGTTTTGGTCCTCGGCCCAAGACACTTTTCTAAAGCATTTTTTAAAATACCACTTACCTCACCTTTAACTGACAAAAGTACAAAGAAAAAATTTCAATGTTATCGCTAGCCAAATTATTTGTATTTTGCAACAAATTTTAATTTTGATGGCTGCAACACACTCCAAAAAAGTTGGGACAGAGGCAAAGTAAAACTGAAAAGGTTAAAGAATCCAAGTTCAGCTGGTCCACAATAAGCAGGTGAATTGGTAATAGGTAAGGGTATCGTGATTGGGTGTAAAAAGCGCATCCACCAAATGGCTTACTACTAGTGCCAAATTTCATAAGAGAATTGTCAAACAACTTAAAAATAACATTTCTAAATGCAAGATTGCAAATAATTTAGGTCTTTCACCAACTACCATACATAATATTGTGAAAAGATTAATGGAATCCAGAGAAATCTCAGTCCATGTTGGGCAAGGCAGGAGAACAATGTTGAATGTGCAGGACCTTTGAGCCCTCATATGGCATTACATGAGACATGGTCATGCTACTGTGTTAAATATAGCCACAGAAGCACTTTGGGAATCCGTTGTCACTTAACACAGCCTGCTGCTGCATCAATAAATGCAACTTGAATCTCTGTTATGCAAGGAGAAAGCTATACATCAATTCTATGAAAAGCATTGCATATATAATAGAAATATATGGACTCCTTATATTTGGTAATTTGGTGTCAATTTGGTGTCATTCTTGAAGCTTGCAGAAAATACAGTTTTGTGAGAATCACCTTTCAATCTGATTGTTTACTTTGGATATAGCAAATTATGACAAAATGAATTTGTTTAATGAGATAAATGGAGTATGATTAATTTCACTCAAGCCCCTGCCCCTTTTGTCTCAAAATGTAATGTGCCCCTCCCTGGTAATAGTAAATAATATTTATTACTATTATTATAAATATTTTAATAAATAACAATACGCTTATATACCATTTTACCACTAACAATATTACAAAAAGTATTTTTTTTATTTTTTATTTCGGCGGAGGTGGATCGGTAGGCGGAGTTTCCTTTTCAGCTCTATACACGCAGCCTGCACAGCCGCGTGAGTTTTCAAACTACACAATCAGCAGGTGAGCTAATACAGAAAATGTATATTTATCCTACCACCACGGCACGCTACTGTAAAGGTTGCGGGAGCGTGCAAGTTATGCTTAATTATAATAAAAGCATAACTCGAGTCTTGAGTTCAGCAGCCGCATTCTGAGTCTGACAATTTCATTCAATTTGTTTTTATCCAAGACCATAGCACGTCCTCATGTTATTACCTCGGGGAAATAAATCTAATGAAATGAAAAAGTCCATGTCAAACTCTAAATTGTATGGAATTTCTATATTTGATATCATGGTAACACTTGCATGAAGGTCTCATTTGTAAAGTTAAAGGGTTAGTTCACCCAAAAATGAAAATTCTGTCATTAATTACTTACCCCAATGTCGTTCGACACCCGTAAAACCTCCGTTCGTCTTCGGAACACAAATGAAGATATTTTAGTTGGAATCTGATGGCTCTGAAAGGCCTCCATTGGCACAATGCACGGTTCACTCTCAAGACCCTTAAAAGGTAGGCTACTAAAGACGTCGTTACAAAGTCCATCTCACTACAGTGGTTCTAAAATAACTTCATGAATCAGCGAGAATAGTTTTTGTGCGCAAAAAACCCCTAAATAACGACTTATATAGTGATGACGATTTCAAAACACGGCCTCATGATGCTTCGAAGCGTTATGAATCAGTGAGTTGAATCATGATTCGGATCGCGTGTCAAACCGGCAAACTGCTGAAATTTGGCGATCCAAACTGCTCATTCGACTCGCTGATTCATAACGCTTCAAAGCTTCATGAGGCCGTGTTTTGAAATCGTCATCACTATATAAGTGCATTAACTAATATAACATATACAACTTTTGATTTTCTAAAAATGTATTAGTAAATGCTGAAATTAATATTAACAAAGATTAATAAATGCTGTAGAAGGGCAGTTTATTATTAGTTCATGTTAACAAATGTAGTTAACTAAAGAAATCTTATTGTAAAATGTTACCCATTTCATGATCGCAAATACTTTCAAACTTATAATACAGGTTTACAACATCAACAAAACGGAACATGAATTCCTCATAATTACCTGCTTGATTCTCACTGCTTTGTTTAGCAAAGTAAAAGTAAATAATCATATATATATTTAGTAATATTATCATTGTAGTAAAGGTTGTTTGTACGGGAAGAAGGAGGCGGGAACCGGCGAACAATCAAAGTATTTAATAAAACATAAACACAAAATAAAATGGTGGCGGCAGCCCCTCGCGGTCGACTGCCGCCTACATACAAACACAAATGAAAATAAAAAGCTGCAGCCCCTCACGGACGACTGCAGCGAACACAAAATAAAACATAACACAAAATCCAGGCCTGGTCCTCTCTCGTCCCTCACTGTCGTCGCTCCTCCTTTATACTCCCTCACTCCTCCGCAAGGGCCGAGATCGCTGCGACTCGCAGCTGGCGCTCATCCTCTCTGATGAGCGCCGCCTCGTCCCGCCCTCACGGTCCCTCGGCCTCGCTGCTCGCCACATACCCCCAACGCCCTTCGCAGGCCGGGGGGCACTCCCGAGTCTGCGCTCTACTCCCCCCCCCCCCCCGATCACGGCGGCCGCGGGACCTGGGGGTAAGAACAGCGAGGTGAGAGAACGGAGCGGGGAGCATGAGGAGCGACAGAGACGAGAGAGTGGAGAGAGGAGAAAAAAAAAAAAAAATTCTGGTCCGGTTCCCAGACACACTGCCGCTCGGTCCTCAGCCAGCCGAGAGGCTCTTCCTCGCGGTGCCATGCGGTGGTACTGGACGGCCGGTGGACGGCTCGACACTCCTCCGCCCCCTGGCGGCCGGCGGTGGCTCCTCCTTCTGAGGGCGGCCGGAAGCGAGTCCCCGTCCCGCGCTCCCTGCTCCTCCCCAACCTGGCGGACGGCAGCGCTCCGGCTCCTCCCCAATATGGCGGACGGCAGCAGGCTTCGGCTCCGGGCAAGCGCTGGGGACTCCTTCGCCCCCTCGCGGACGGCAGCCACCCCACCTCGACCCAGGGGCACGGCAGCGAGCTCTCCGTCCCACCGACCTTCATCCGCTCCAGCACCACCGCTTCGGGCAGCCGCTCGCGGACTTCTCTCCTCCGCGCTGCCCGAACTCCGCGGCACCGCGATCCCCCTCAGCTGCGAGGGCTCTTCGACAGCGTGTCCCTCCTTCCTCCCGGGCTTCGGCACCACTGTAGTAAACGTTGTTTGTACGGGAAGAAGGAGGCGGGAACCGGCGAACAATCAAAGTATTTAATCAAAAATAAAGACAAAATAAATATGGCGGCGGCAGCCCCTCACGGCCGACTGCCGCCTTCACACAAACACAAAGTGAAAATAAAGGCTGCAGCCCCTCACGGACGACTGCAGCGGATAACACAACTAAAATAAAACATAACGCAAAATCCAGGCCTGGTCCTCTCTCGTCCCTCACTGTCGTCGCTCCTCCTTTATACTTCCTCACTCCTCCGCAAGGGGCGAGATCGCTGCGACTCGCAGCTGGCGCTCATCCTCTCTGATGAGCGCCGCCTCGTCCCGCCCTCACGGTCCCTCGGCCTCGCTGCTCGCCACAATCATAATTTCCCTGTTTTTGTTTGATGTGTTATGCATTCTATTTGTATCAATGTCTTTTCATAGAATGCCAAGGAAATATGGAATATTTTTAAGAATGGTTTTAACCATATATTGACCCCCAAACAAAATTGACCCCCCCCCCTTTTTTTTGTTAAAATATTTAAAAACACAACAGACAGACGCGTAGTGCTTTAAATACAGGTGATTTATGTCATAAATAAATGCATTTAAATTATGTATAAAATACATTTGATTTCTGTTATTTTTTTAGTGCCCTTTTTGGTCCTTCTGCCCCTGAGGAGGTCTGTGCACGCCACTGCATTGTAGTGATGTTCGGTTCTTGAGCGAATCGTTCTTTTGAGCCGGTTCACTAATCGGACTGAATCGAACTAGGGCTGTAATCTCCCAGTCGATTAGTCGATTATTAGTCGATACGTTCTGGCTCGACCAAAATTCTGATTGGTCGATTTTTTGCCGCGTTCATTTCATTAGTTTTGCTGCGTTCATTTAATCAGTTTTGCCGCGCCGCGTTCATTTCATCAGGTGGAAAGCACTAATTGCTAATGGGCGTGTTTTGAGAGCACCCCTGTTTCACAGGTAACAGTCTGCCTTCAGAACACCCCCATTGTTTCCACTTCTTTTGGATTAGCCCAGCCAGCTTGCGAAGAGAAGTCTCACGCGGGTCCTTTGTTTTTCATTCCCGCTGGTTCAAACGCACACCCATAGCGGTAAACTTGAGGAACGCCCATCAACATACACATGAGGGGAAGCGTCACAACACCGCGCTAAGTGGATCTGTACTGTCAGTTTTGCCGCGATCATTTCATCAGTTTTGCCGAGCCACGTTCATTTCATTAGTTTTGCTGCGTGCATTTCATCAGTTTTGCCACGCCGCGTTCATTTTCATCAGGTGGAAAGCACTAATTGCTAATGGGGGTGTTTTCAGAGCAACCCTGTTTCACAGGTAACAGTCTATCTTCAGAACACCCCCATTGTTTCCACTTCTTTTGGATTAGCCCAACCCACTGGAGAAGAGAGACAGATTGAAGAAGGCTAGTTTTCTTGTATATTATTTATTTAATTGTGAGAGCGTTTTTTCTGCCCTTGATCTGGCTTGTTTAATAAATATTCCTTTTTTATTAAAGTGGACGTGCCTTTTGTGTTTAAGAGTAAAAGCTTTAAGTTAATAGTCTATTCGTGTCTCAGCCGCGAAGCTGAGCTGAGCTCCTGTTCGAGCTGCACAGAGCGGCTGAAATGATAATGTCTGTCAATTATTATAATACATATGACAAAAACAATTGTCTAAATTATGTTGCATATTCCTCAAAAGTTCTTGTGATGATATCTAGTTGACAACACATAGCCTATGACTTCCGAAAATATAGTACTATGAAATTGCGCAGGTGCACGTGATGCAACGCTGTCAGAGCCGACAGACTCGTGTGTCAGACTCATTTCAGTGCAAAACAATCAGGTCAAAAACGATTTAATATTCTGCAAATAGCCTACTAGTTTTTTATGTTTATTTATAATTAATTTAGGCAGACAACAAGGCTACCAAGTACTGCGCACAGTGCGTAGCTTATTCATTTAACGTTTTTTTTTTCTAACGTCATTTTAGTCGATTTTTAGTCGAAAATTTCAGGACTTCAGTCGACCAAGATTTTCTTTGGTTGATTACATCCCTAAATCGAACTTTAATTCCGGTTTGATAACGCAAGATGCAAAAGCCGAAGTAGCACGTCCGACTAAAAAAGAACCGAATGAGCCGAGTTTGAGTTTGACCGAATGAGTTTTACCAACACACATTCGCAGAAGCCAAAAGAGGAAGGCTCTTAAGAAGAGTAAAGAGCCAAACTAATGAAAACACTGATCATTGTCATGGTGACTTCAGATGAAACACATTAGAGTTAAACTTCTGTTAATTCTCAATAAGAGCATCTGTAGTCGTTTAACAGAAATAAAGTCAGTCTGGTTAGTAATGTATGAAGCTGATAATGCTGTTTGTGGAGTTGTTTAATCCTCCTCTGATGAGATCTTCAGAGATTTAATGTCTTCTTTTATCCTCAGTTGATTTCATCTAAGGCTGTGGCTGAAGTCAGTTGTAGTTCTTGTCTTTCAGCTCGTCTCTTTCTCTGTTCTCTTCTCTCTTCAGTGATTCTGCTTGTTAACAGGTTTATTAAGGCTGAGATGACCACATTTAATCTACAAAGATTGTGTGGCTCAGATAAGGTCCAGTTCTGGTTTATTTCTTTGCTCTTGGCTGACAGGTGGCATTGCTCTGGCCTGCTTGTGGCCCAGATCTGGCAAACAGGAGTGGTCCACTCAAGGGCCGTCATTCCACGCAGCATGTGGGCCAGATCAGTATGCCACAAGTGACAGATGTGGGCCAGATCTGGGCCGACACAATGTGGCAATCTGGGTGAGCTAAAGTTCTTCTTTGTCTGACTGGAAAAAAGCAGAAGGTGACCTGTTTACATAAAGGCTCTAGCATTGCATGTCCTAATATTAGATTGCTGACTGTAATATCAAGTTTTCTCCGTAAACTTTTCAATCTATAAATGTAAGATTGAAACCGTCTCCTCTTCACTCCAATTGTTGCGTTTTCAATTGGCGCTTGACATTTTTCCTATCATATGCGACTGTTTATATATGTCACTCTGTGTTTCTGTGACTGCCAAAAGAATGTGAATAATATGCATGCGATTGGTTGTCGGTTTCTAAGCATCTAGTTGTAACATTCTAACGCTGCATTGTTTCACACTGTACAAGTTTGGCTCCAGAGCAGGGTTTCATTACCCCAAGTAAAAAGCGATGCTAACGCGGTATCTAAATTATAAGTGTGAAAGTGTTACAAGTACACAGGAGGCACACACAGATGTTAACAGGTAAGGGTAGTTTATTAGACCACAGTAGAGCAGGTGTTGTGGAGCAGGTGAGTAAACCGGTTGTTGGTAGATTAGAAGGTGATACGAGAGAGAGAGAGTTACTGTCTTTTGTTTTGTAGATGGAAGGACGCTGGAGCCTGGAGGTCGCTGGAGACTGGAGATCGTTGGAGACTGTAGATCGCTGGAGTACTGAGGGACGGACAGGAACACACCCACACAGCAGACAAGGAACACAGAAGGAAGGAGACACGCTGGAGACAGGTAAGTATCAGTAGTAGAGTCCTTGAGGTAAGCATAGCCTTAAGTATATGCGAACGAGACCGGACGTGGAGTGCTGTGTGGTTGTGAGTCTTGTAGTGCTGGTGATGAGTGTGGTGATGAGGTGCAGGTGATGGTGATCAGTACTCTGGGGAAGGAGTGCGCTGTGATTGGTGGAGGGTGGAACCTGCCGTGTCTGTGACAAAAGGCTCCTTTACCCTAGTTAAATGTCTGGCCTTGAACTAGGAACTATATCAGCAATCTCCACTCGAACTCTGGTTCCTGTGTTTCCTCTCAAACATCTTTTCAAGTTACAGTACTGTATATTCCTTGTGCGTTTCCAGGTAATACTAACCTGTGCTCCGCTCCAACACCGTTCAACTGAGGTGTGTGCTCTGTCAGCCAGCTCTGCATCCATACTCATCTGTAAGTAAAGAGATTCATTAATATCTGCATCATATTCCACTATCTGCAATATCATCTGCTGTGTGTTTTAATAATGTTTGTTTGAATTCACATACCACCTTGTTCAGTTTATATATATCCTGACAGCACATTTAAGAAGTATAATGCATTAAAACACATGACAAACAATTCATTTCAGATATAACGAGGAATCTGCAAATATTATAATGCATTTATGAAAAGTTAAAATCATTATAACGTACATTATGAATGCATTTATAATGCATTATACATAGACTTCAAGTGTTACCAACTCTAGAAATGTATTGTGCTGCCTCTTAAGATCCTGATTTGTTGAGCTAAAATATGGGTTTAGAATGACATGACCGTGAGCAAATGTCAGTTAATCTTTTTTTTTTTTTTTTTTTTTTGGTGCACTATTCCTTTATATGTGTGGAAAGAATGCAGGTACTCTGAGAGACAGAGAGAGAAGCAGATAATAAACAGTGTTCTCAGATTACATTAGTAATACATTAGACATTAGTATGCATGAAACACCTTGAGCATGAGGTGAGAGTGACAGCTCTGAAATGAAAGTTAGAACAAGAATCCATCCCTCTGTTTAAACAATTAATTCAAGGATCAGGATCCTCTGTCAGTTTGATCAAACCTCTTTCCAACCATTTGAGCACTTTGATATCTGATGAGCATCTGAGAGAGGACAACATAATCATCAATATTGGACTACATGATTCCCAATGTGCAGAAAATGTTTGCAAATTCTGCACGTGTTTATTTTTGTGTACTTTAAAAATCTCGTGTTTTATTCAGTGTGTTACTTGCCATTTATTTTGAATTATTTGTAAAATTGACTAATTTCTGAGTGAAAATTGGGTTGTGAATTTAAAGTGTTAAATTAGCTAATTAAATATTATAAAACCTAACATGTTACAAAATAAACACATTTAATCGTGTTTTGACCTGTATGCAAATTATTTTATAAGGTATTTTAAGCCTCAACAGCAGCACAGAATGAGGAGCCGATCAAGATTTAGAAATAAATCTAATAATCTGCCACAATAATTTAATATAATGTCTTAAATATTAATTACATTTTTTATAGCCTACATTGTCAGGGTAGGGGTGAGATGAAGGGAGTGAGGACTCAAGTGCAGGAAGATGGATGGTATTTATTAAAATAATTATATAAACCGAAACGAACAAAAACAACCCACGAGGGGGGAAATCAAACTACAACTTACGAACACAAAGATCAGGGAACCATAAGGAAAAAACGGGAGTACATGACGGGTAACAGAAGACAACTATCCAACACTGCAAACACAAGGAGACTGAGGCCCCGTCCACACGAAGCCAGAGCTTTCCCTATCCGATCTTTTTTTTATATCTGCGTACACACGAGATCAATGAAAACGACTCAAAATGATGTAGTATACATGCCAGGCCAGTATGTGGCGCTGTAATTCTGCCACAGAGATGCACTAAAACAGAGAAGAAGAGTTGTGGCTAGAAGGGGTAGGCTACAGCAATGGTAGTAAGTGAGGCAAAATCTCACAATAAAATAACTATAAATAAATGTGCTACTTACCAGATGTGTTTTAATGCCTACACCCTAAACCTAAACTTACAATAATATACAGTAAGCAAATACAGTAATTAAATGACGCAATATTGATGTGTGCATGCCCAGTGCCCGTAGCTGTGGTGTGATGATCACCGTTTCACAAAATATACGGATTAGCTGTACACACGAAAAACCCAAGGGTGTCATTTTCAGATTTATCCACTCTGTGACCCAGTTTAAAAAAATATCGGTTTCATGCTCCCAAAACGCTGGATCCGATTTTTTTGGGGCAACGGTTAATTATTTACACCAAGTGTTTATAGCAACTAGATTCTATTTACACTAAGTGAAAATATCATATTTTCTTAGCGATAATTGCTATTTAGACTGTGCAAATAGTGATAGATGCTATTTACACTAAGTGCAAATAGCTGTAGATGCTATTAAGTGAAATAGCATACTAAGTGAAAATAGTGATATATTCTATTTACACCTTATAAAAGTAGCAGTTCTTTGCAATATGTGTAAATAGTTATTACATGCAATTTATACTTTATTTTGGTAGATACATACTATTTGCACCTCAGTATTGTTGTACATTAACAGGATGTAATAATAACAGGGCTCACAAGTTTTGAACTGAGTTCAGAGTGAGATTTTGACGACGGCAGCAGGGGTTTGGGTGGGGATGAGGTTCTGATCTGAAAATTTTGGATAAATAAATAATTTTTTTATTTTTATTTAATTCAACATTTCTGTGTGTGTGTGTGTGTGTGTGTGTGTGTGTGTGTGTGTGTGTGTGTGTGTGTGTGTGTGTGTGTGTGTGTGTGTGTGTGTGTGTGTGTGTGTGTGTGTGTGTGTGTGTGTGTGTGTGTGTGTGTGTGTGTGTGTGTGTGTGTGTGTGTGTGTGTGTGTGTGTGTGTGTGTGTGTGTGTGTGTGTGTGTGTGTGTGTGTGTGTGTGTGTGTGTGTGTGTGTGTGTGTGTGTGTGTGTGTGTGTGTGCATAGTATTCATTCTTGCATTTCTCTATTTCAAAGATGTCAGGGGAGAGGCAAATTAATAATCCATAATAATTTTGAATACAACCCCAAATTAGAAAAAGTTGGGACAGTATGGAAAACGAAAGAAAAAAAAAAGAAAAAAGAAGTGATTTCTACATTTACTTTTACTTGTATTTCATTGCAGACAATATGAACACAAAATATTTCATGTTTTGTCTGGTCAACTTCATGTCATTTGTAAATATGCATCCTTTCCTGTCATTCAGACCTGCAACACATTTAAAAAAAAGTTGGGACAGTAAAGCATTTACCACTGTGTAATGTTGCCATTCCTTTTCACAACACTTAAAAGACGTTTAGGGACTGAAGACACCAAGTGATGAAGTGTTTAAGGTGTAATTTTGTCCCATTCTTCCTGCAAACAAGTCTTAAGGTGGGCAACAGTACGGGGTCTTCGTTGTCGCATTTTGCGCTTCAAAATGCGCCACACATTCTCTATTGGAGACAGGTCGGGACTGCAGGCAGGCCAGTCAAGTACCCGTACCCTCTTCCTCCGCAGCCAGGACTTTGTAATGTGTGCAGAATGTGGTTTTGCATTGTCTTGTTGAAATATGCATGGACGTTCCTGGAAAAGATGTCTTCTTGAAGGCAGCATATTATGCTCCAAAATCTCTATGTATTTTTCAGCATTAATGGTGCCTTCACAGAAGTGCAAGTTACCTTTGCCAAGGGCACTGACACAACCCCATACCATGACAGACCCTGGCTTTTGGACTTGTTGCTGGTAACAGTCTGGATTATCCTTTTCTTCTTTGGTCCGGAGCACACAGCGTCCATTCCTCCCAAAAAATGAGGGATCGGAGATCACGGTTGTTCAGCTTAGGCTTGCGCCCTTGTCCTTTACGCACTGAAATTCCTCCAGATTCCTTGAATCTTTTAATTATGTTATGCACTGTTGAATGTGAAATATCCAAATCTCTTCCTATCTTTCTTTGAGGAACATTGTTTTTAAACATTTCAATAATTTTTTTTATTTGCGTTTTCCATACTGTCCCAACTTTTTCTGATTTGGGGTTGTAAATATTTTTTTTTTTATTCAGAATTTACTGTGTTGTAAATATAATTTATTCTGAAGCAATAGTCTCACCAGTGTTCAATCAGCTTTGAGATATTTAAATCTGCATATCTTTGATATTTTTACCTTTTATAAAGGGCATTTTCCCATAAACTTATTAAATATAGGCTATGCTTCAGCTTTCATTTTATATTCTTAAATTTGATCTATAAATTAAATTAGAATAAGACACTGTAGGGCTGTTGCCAGTCAAATTAAATAATTTACACTGAAAAATGTTATGAGATTGTTTTAAATATTTTTGAATATACAAATAAGAAATGTTGGAAAGAAAACATTAAACTAAACCACCAGTAGGTGGCAGAATGTAAACGTTGTTTTGCGGGAATATCTAAATCTTACCCGGATACAGCAATGCTATTTTCTGATTGGCTGTTCGGTAGATACATTTTGTATTTGATTGGCTGGTGTGTGGCAGGGCCTTCTGAACTCTATGTGGAACTCACTTGATTCCTCTTAATAGCAGCACAACTTGGTGGGCATTATCCTGGAAATTTCTCTGCGTGAGAAATACAGGGTGTGGCGTGTGAACAGGTTGAAATGCGTGTGTCTCGTGAGACTAGAGAGCCCTGTAATAACATAGAGTGTAAATGATTATATTTATTAAAATTATAAAATGGATGCCGCCTTTAAGGATTAATTCACTTCAAAATGAAAATGTCGTGATGTTTTACTCACCCCCATCTCATCCAAGATGTTCATATCTTTCTTTCCTCAGTCGAAAATAAATAATTTTTTTTGTGGAAAACATTCCAGGATTTTTCTCCCCATCATAGACTTCCATGGCAACCAAAATGTTGAAGGTCCAAATCAATACAGTTTCAAAGGGCTTCGAAGGGCTTCAGAGCCTCTGCACGGACAAGGAATAGGGTCTTATCTAGCGAAACCATCGGTCATTTTCATTTTTTTTTTTAAATTAATATACTTGTTAACCTAAATTGCTCCTCTTGCTCTGCTCTGCGACATGGCTACATGTAGCGTGACCTTTACGACGTGATTGTGCAATCCTTGGCACGTCGCAGATGAGCAATTTAGGTGAAAAAGTATATTCATTTTTTTTTTTTAAATGACAGATTGTTTCACTAGATAAGACCCTATTCCTCATATGGGATCGCGCAGAGCCTCTGAAGCCCTTCAAAGCCCTTTGAAACTGCATTGATTTGGACCTTCAACATTTTGGTTGCCATGGAAGTCCATGACATGGGGTGAGTAAAATATCAGGACATTTTCATTTTGAAGTGAACTAATCCTTTAATGGGACAATACAAGCCCTCTCTACACCGACCCCTAACCCTACCCAATAAATGCATATATTATTATTAAACATTTCGTTAGGCACTTTATTTCCAAATTTAGAACATTTTCTTATTTTTTATTGAAAGTAAATGCCTTTCCAATGTGATTTGTGATGAGAAAAGGGATAAGAGCAAGCTCTGTAAAAGGTGGATTCGAACCCAAGTCGATCGCATCAAAACAAAGATCCTTAAGCATTACACTTTACTGATTGCACCACTGAACATTTTGAAATATTAGTGTTTTTTTATTTTTTTTTCTTGTTTGGCCCAACCAGGCATTGTTAGGCGAAGCAAGTGAGAAAAGCACTTGCCAAAAAGGCACGCTATTTGCACTTAGTGTGAATAGACACTTTGTTCTCCTTTGTTTTTTTTTTTATTCTGTGGTGGAAACAAATTTTAATTATTCCATACATATATAATGATTTATTCATGAATGTCTAAAAATGATTGAAGGCAATGTGAATAATATTATTGAGATTCATATTTAATTTATTTAGATATGTTACATTCATTTATATTGATAAAAGACAAGCCAGCAGTTAAAAATGCTTTAATTTGTCGGGGAAATATAGTTCACCCAATAAACTAGATTCAATTCTGTTATTATTTACAGTTTTACGTCAGTTCATTATAATCATAGCTAAGCTCCAAAAATTACAGACAAGATGCTAAAAGATGGATGCAAATTTTAATATACAATAAAAAAGGTTTGTTTTGGTAATGAACAATGTTTAAACAAATCAATTGAGTGAATAATTCAATCACTTTACTTACTGAATTAATCACAAAAAAAATCTCAACAAATCATTTGGTAATGGAATCAAAAGATTTAAATCTCTGGGATGAGAAAAATCCCAGAGCTTAGACTCTTGTGTGTCATTTAGCTGAGTCAGTCGGGCAACAGAGGCATGCAGGTTCTGGTCCGGTCTAGTCTGCACCCTCTCATTCTTTTATAAATTCTAAATCATGATTGGTCGACACATCATTCATTTACTGATTCAGTGATGCATGTCCAACCTGACTGGCAGGCTGCTGCTGGATTGGAATTGTGGGAAGTCATATAATTGCTTCTTTCACTAACGGAAAAGAGACTCACTCGATTTCTCTCCCTCTCTTTATAATTGGTCTGCAGATATTGTTATTTTCTTTTTGTAAAAGAATATTATAAGAGAATGTAAAAAAAGGCAAAATTCATTTACTTTTAATGAAGTCTTAGTTCACTCATTTAATTGTACATAGTATATCATCTCATTTATACACAAACACATACACAGCTTTTAATGAAACACATATATTGAGCAACACTTCATTTGACTGAACTTACACATTAATGAAAAATATGAAACAGTGTTTAAATTCATCGAACAGGAAGAACCAATATCCAAAAATAACATTGTGCACTAATGAGTTTTTCTACTAATGCCTAGTTCAGACTGCACGATTTTCAAACTCGTAGGATCACTGCTCTTTTCACACTGCATGACTATCTGGGGTAGCATTCAGTCACTGCTGTGTTCACACTGACCGATGGATCGGCGACAGGGGGTTTCACACTGCATGACTGTACTAGGGATGCACCGAATCCAGGGTTCGGGTTCGGATTCGGCCGAATATTGGGCTTTTTGACTGGGTTCGGTTTCTGCCGAACCTCAGAATTTATTTCCACCGAACCCGAACCCTAGGCTTGCACTATGCGCGCCCCGCTGGTCGAACTTAATGACGCCGCTGTTGAAAGTGAAAATGGAACTCATGAACAGAAAACGTGGCAGTATACTTTAAGTCAAAAGAAGGCGTTTCAAGTTGAGCTACGCGTTCAATTTGCAATGCCGATTTGTCTCGTGATGACAAGGACCCTAAACAACAGCCGCTGTTAAAACATTTGCATATGAAACATCCGAGAGAATACGAGTTGTGCATGAAGGAATCTACAGACAGCAGCCAAAAAGTATTTTATTTTACCGTGCAAACAGCCTATAGATCTATAGATCAGATAAAATATAAATAAAATTAATCAAATATATATACTTAAATAATTACCAAATTAAGATGACAAAACGAAAATACACTGAATCCGTTAGCTTTGAAGAACCGGAATTAGGTAAATAGGTAGATAATATACTATATATCTTTACATATATAGCATACTATTCTCTTAAAACCATAATTTCGTTATTTTTATTAACCCAAATAATGATTCATCCGCTAGGTTGCACGTGAGGGGGAAAAAATAGGTTCCTTCCACTTAAGAGTTGAGCTCTTTTTATTTTAATAGGCTATATCTCTTTACATAAATACTATTTTCTACTTTTAAAAAAAAATAACTTCGTTATTTTACTAACCCAGTGTTTTGTATGTGAATGCTGTTTCACGTGAATATTACCACAGGAGTGAAGCACAAAGCTTTGTTTAGCCTAGAAAGGAAATAATGGTCAGAGAGCTCTTTTTCATTCTGCTTTGCTATCTGGATCTGGTCACTCGATTTTCCGTGAATTTGAACAATAGGCCCAGTCCATTTTATCCCAATGGACATGGACATCTCGTTTCTTTTCCCAAATCTTCACTCGCGTCGCACCCATTTTCGCAGGGGATTATAAACGTTTCTTCCTTTCGTTTGCTTATAATTAAGTCTATTATAACTATTCACATCCTTTACTGTGGGAAAGTATAAAAAACACTGTAGGACGAATACCTTTTTACTTCAAATGTTATTTAACACAGTTTGTTCTTGTTATTAAACTTGTTAAGGCGCGTCAAGTTTGGTTTATTTGAATAGCGCATTTCACACACACGCCGGTGATTTTAGTTTCGTTTTCTCTGGCAGTGAATAATCACATTGCCTAAATGTCTTGACCCTGTGGAAGATAAAATCCGCTCTTCAGACCTTTTACAGCAAGTGTTGCTTTGCAACATCAGTAGAACATATGAAGACGAAGATATTCGAGAAGGTGTCTATTCAGTGTCCCATTCCTCTCAAAGCGCAGAGCGGATGACGCATCTTTGCGGGGAAATAGTATGAATCAAATATTTTTCTAACTAATATTTAATTTTCATATATTCTTAAGGTTACCATTATTTACTGAAAATCGTTTAAATGTTTTATAGGCTGTGTTGTTTCACTGACGGAAGTGCTAAAATAAACACGCATGCTTATGGATGTTTCAGCCTCAAATGATTTCAAAATGTAGGCTATATAGGCTATCTGGCATAGACTACAGTATTTAAAATCGCATATGCATTAGTTACATTCTCAATTTAATTTACAGAGCAATTCCTGCTAAGTTTTTAGTTTAACTAATACTATAGAAGTGGATTAGTGTGTGTCGCAGACTCGCAACGGGGGCGTGGCATCACGATGGTGGCGCTCCATCTTGATGTCGGCACAACCCTAGCGCGCGCCTCCTGCTCTCCGTTGGGTTGTTCTTTGAAACGACAGAGGACGACTCGGGGTAATTTTTCTATAAACCATCATGAAATAGCGGCGAGAAGAACATACACGACAATGTTTCCTTTAGTAGCCTAAACTTGACCAAAACTGGTCAATAGCATCCCTACACTGCTGTGGACGTTGTTAACTTCATTAATGTGTTTACTGTGATAATGGACTGCGGACGGGAGTAGGATTCGGTATTCGGTTTCGGATTCGGCCGAATCTTAACCAGTGGATTCGGTATTCGGCCGAACCCCAAAAATCTGGATTCGGTGCATCCCTAGACTGTACAAGAGGAATAATCCCAGACAGCTCTGTCCCATCCGCACATTACGTTTCACAACAAAGCACACGCGAGAAGTGACAAGGAAACAACGCAAGATCACACGTGCGTCAGACTGGAGTTCTCGCGTGAGACTGGAATTGTTATTAAAAATATAGACTGCAGTGCAGAAACTTCCAAATTGTCTGTGCGCTGATTTGCAGCAAAAGGGAGAAAAATAAAAAAGATTATGGTGGAGGAAATGGTTGGGGAGACTCAGGGAGCAAGGATTGTGTTCTGCAAAGAGAGTTTGAGGTAAATAAATAATATTGCAATGTGCTGCTGTTGCGGCTGGTCAAGCAAATGTTTGTTTCTGTTTGATATACCAGGTAATTGTACATATATCTATTAAAATATTAATATTATGGTCTATAACTCCTCCCCGAACCTCCCGCTGTCCTGTATCTTGCGCTCTCATTGGCTGTCGGTCATCGCCAATGTATTTTTCAGTCAGAACACATTTCACACAGCAGGAGTTTGAATCGCCGACAGGTCCAGATATTTAGCATGCCAAATATCTCAAGGGCGTCGGCGACTCATCAACGATTCTTGCTGATCGCATCTTTGATCATTCATACTGCGGGATTGTCACTTGCGTGCACGAGCACCGATTTGCCTATGATTTCGGGCATTTGTCAGCGATTTCGCAAAACCTGTCGGCGAGTCCAAATCGAGGCTAAAATCGGGCAGTGTGAACTAGGCTTAAAAGTAGCACACACTCATGATCATGCCAGGCTCTCCCTCACTCATCCGACTGTCACACTGAAAATGGACTACATTTCCCACCATCATCCCTCGCACACAATCTGACATGCATCAGACCTCATCACCGGCACTGTAAAAAGAGCACACTTACTCTCAATCATTGTTTGGATGTTACAGACCATTTACCTGCACTCTTTTTATCGCCTTTGTCATATTACATATTTTAGTAATCATCATAAATTAGGTATCATTTGAAAGCATACAAACTCAAAAATCATCCTGTGAAAACTGTTTTGAAATTGGACGTTATGTTACCATGGAGACAGATAGTACTCCACCCCTATTGGTCGTGTCAGGTTTCATATTGCAATTTTTTTATAGCAACTACTTTATAATCAAAACTTTTTCTAATCTTGACAAAACACATATCGTCTGAAAGGTCTAAGGTTCCATATTTCGTGATTTAAGTGAATTCTTACAGGAGAATGCATCGAAACAAAATTCAATGGAATGTGGGTGACAGCTGGTGGATATTTTTGGTACAGCGCCTAAACAAAATCAAATTTTTTGTGACATCAGCTTCAAATTTGGAACACATCTTGGTTAGACATGTGGCTTTGATTTTATATTAAATTTAGAGTAAAATTATAGTGTAAAATATATATTTTATATAAAATTACAAAAACATTTAGTATAGTACATTTGATTCACAGTGAATTTAAAGTTTGGTAACTTATTCATACTTTAATTTTTTTTAGGTGCTTTCCCTTTAACAATAAGGGGGTAAAAAGTTTAGCAAGGGACCCTACTTTAATACCCCAGACAGCTGGGGAGGGAGCAAAACACCTCACTCAAACCTACTGCTCACAGTGCAGCTTACCTATGGGAGCACGCAATGTTGTTAAAAACCCCTCAGCGGCTACCATCTCTGATGTTGCAGCCTCTCCAAGGGGGGACCTCAACACGAGAGGTTCGAGCCACAGGAGAGCCTAGCCTTACTTAGACCCCTAAAAATCCGGGGGAGGCAGCTCAAACCCTGCTTTTAAAAAGGGAAGCAACCTTACCCTTATAGGTAGAACATTATTCTAGGACCTGCTATATATTTTTTTTCTAGTGCTTGCCATGGTAAGTAACAGATAACAAAGAGGTTAGACTAGGTGAACTTCCTCAACTCGTTAGCATTGCCATATTGGAAAAAAAGGCCAGCTAGAGGTGTCTAAAGACCCACTCCTCTAAGGGAATGAATCCCTCTGCTTAAATATCCAACAGTAGTTGGGGAGAGAAGTAAACTAAATACCATACTTAGTTCCCTTTGTTATAGGTAACAGCTCATTATAGCTAGTGCTTAGTCTCTTTCCTTAAGCTGGTGTCGCCGTGAGGGAATTTTCTCTACTTATTAGCATTGTCAAACCAGGGTCATTCCCAGGGGCATGCTATCCCTACTTCAATACCCAACCATATTTGGGGAGAGAAGTGAATGAAGTAGAGGGAAAATACTGCCCATCTAGTTTGTTCACCTAGCATCAACCCTTGGGGTCATCTAAAGGGGAGATATGTCCCTTGTCAAGCTACAGGTTGCCAATAACTATCGTCCAAATACTCCAACCCCAAGGAGGCCACAGGGGAGCTATGCTCTACTTAAAAACCCCATTACACAAAGGGAAAGCAGCTCTAACCTGACTAAAACTAAGGCACTTCTCCAGGACCATCTGTAGCTAGTGCTTTAACATGGGTCAAACTAGAGAGGCCTATAAAACTCCCACCCAAAGGGGAGTATATATCCCTACTTCAAGACCCAACAGTGGTTCGGGTGGGAGGTAAATTAAGTAGGGGGAAGTAATTGCCCTACATACTCCCTTCGCCCTGCATCAACCCTACCTCCCAAGCAACTATCTGCAGGGGAGCATACAATTTTACTTTAAACCTTAACATAGGGGGAAATATAGCTAAACCCAGAGAAACAGGATACTTAAGGGTATCAGAGCACAGCAAGAGAGATGTCAGGCACAATTAATTTCCGCCCACAGCCCATGACCCATGCCAGTCTTACTTTGGGGGGCATGTGAAGGGGGCAGGATATCCTCAGACATGTGTCCATCCTCCTACCTAAACTGAAGTACCTTTGCTGAAAATGCGCCGGCATGCATAAATTGCAACCAAGCACTGCTCATCATGCATATGACAGGTGACAGAATGAGCGGTTTCAGATTCCTGTTTTGACAAAAACCTGCTCTAATCCTGTGCCAATTTGGCTGCTCTCCACAGGAGGGGGCCATGACAATAATGTAGGGTCCAAACATCAAGGACTTCTATAATCTATCAATCCGGCCCTGGACCTCAGACCTCAGAAGAGCATACTGAACCCCAGCATTGCTTTAGACTAGAAATGATAGCAGAACGCAACTTTTCCGTGAAGGCTGACCTTAGCTAAGAGCTTCTTAGCATCTCCTGAAGATAAAAAGAACTGATGAAATTCAGGCACCCCCTCTATACTAATGGGCATACTCACCATTGCTGTCTGTCAATGGTTTTTTGGCATGTGTTTACACATGCTTCAGACACTGGTCACGCTGATGCTGTTCCCCATTGAAACAACCCAAGCTGCAGTGTTGAGTTCCACTTTTTTTTCTTACTATGAATAACTTTACATTCCACAAAAGGTTTCCAAGGCCATTGAAGGCTATTTATGGAACCATTGATTCCGATAAAGAACCCTTATCTATGAGAGATGTATGGTAAGTCAAGCATCACTATTACTATTTGCTCATAGTTACTTGTATACGGTTAAAAATCTGGGTACGATTGTTATGCTGCGGGTCAAATGGACCCTAATTGGATTTAGCAAAAATACACTAAACAAAATTATAAACGCAACACTTTTGTTTTTGCCCCCATTTTTCATGAGCTGACCTCAGAGATCTAAGAGTTTTTCTATGTACACAAAAGGCCTATTTCTCTCAAATATTGTTCACAAATCTGTCTAAATCTGTGTTAGTGAGCACTTCTCTTTTGCCGAGATAATCCATCCACCTCACAGGTGTGGCATATCAAGATGCTGATTAGACAGCATGATTATTGCACAGTTGTGCCTTAGGCTGGCCACAATAAAAGGTCACTCTAAAATGTGCAGTTTTATCACACAGCACAATAGGGATGTCACAAGTACAGGTACTTCGGTACCAAGTTGGTACTGAAATTATAAAAATGTGACGATACCAGCATTTCTGTAGTACCGGTAGTACCGACTCCCGAGTATATTCGGTAAATGGTAAATGGACTGCATTTATATAGCGCTTTTAACAGACCTACGGCTATCCTTTGGTACCATGACATCCCTACAGCACAATGTCACAGATGTCGCAAACTTTGAGGGAGTGTGCAATTGGCATGCTGACTGTAGGAATGTCCACCAGAGCTGTTGCCTGTGAATTGACTGTTCATCATCTACCATAAGCTGTCTCCAAAGGCATTTCAGAGAACCAATGTGTAACCACACCAGCCCAGGACTCCACATCCAGCATCTTCACCTCCAAGATCGTCTGAGACCAGCCACCTGGGCAGCTGCTGCAACAATCGGTTTGCAAAACCAAAGAATTTCTGCACAAACGGTCAGAAACCGTATCAGGGAAGCTCATCTGCATGCTCGTCGTCCTCATCGGGGTCTCGACCTGACTGCAGTTTGTCGTTGTAACCGACTTGAGTGGGCAAATGCTCACATTCGATGGCGTCTGGCACTTTGGAGAGGTGTTCTCATCACGGATGAATCCCAGTTTTCACTGTACAGGGCAGAGGGCAGACAGTGTGTATGGCGTCGTGTGGGTGAGCAGTTTGCTGATCTCAATGTTATGGATCGAGGGTGCATTTTATTGATGGCATTTTGAATGCACAGAGATACTGTGACGAGATCCTGAGGCCCATTGTTGTGCCATTCATCCACGACCATTCATCCATGTTGCAGCATGATAATGTACGGCCCCATGTTGCAAGGATCTTTACACAATTCCTGGAACTTGAAAACATCCCAGTTCTTGCATGGCCAGCATACTCACTGGATATGCCATCCATTGAGCATGTTTGGGATGCTCTGGATCGGCGTATACGACGGCGTGTTCCAGTTCCTGCCAATATCCAGCAACTTCGCACAGCCATTGAAGAGGAGTGGACCAACATTCCACAGGCCACAATCAACAACCTGATCAACTCTATGCGAGGGAGATGTGTTGCACTGCGTGAGGCAAATGGTGGTCGCACCAGATACTGAATTGTCCCCCCCTAAGTTCCTACTCAAGAGAGTATGCGATTTCTACATTTTTATCTAAAATTTACAATTTAAAAGTAAATGCATTGTTCTTGTTCTTCTTTTAGTTAGTGCACTGACTAGTTAGTGCACTATTATTTATATATAATATATTGCATATTTATGAGTATGTAGTTATACATCCATCAGTAAGATTACATGAGCTGTAAAATCGGTACTGTACAGTAGAATCCAGACAAGGCCGTGACCTGCAGTCAATCTTGATTCTGGTGATGTTCGGTTCAGTCAGACGGTTCTTAATGGGTCTGCAGCGGGTCAAAGCAGCACAAAGCTCATCTGATCCACACCAACTCACACAGATCCCAGTGAACACGCAGGTGAGTGGAGCCGTTTCAGACTGACACAGACCGAGAGAAGGTCAGACCAGCACAGCACTGCTGCTCTCAGAGCGAAAGCCAACACTCGTTATTGGCTTGGTCTGAGTAGGTTCGGCTGACTGACAGACTCTCCTCTGGGCTTAAATTACTGTGGTCCACGTCACAGCTCTCCTCACTGCATTGTGTCAGTGTGTGTTTGAGCATGTGATAGATTTCTCTGAGCCAGCCAGTAAGTCTGTGTGTTTTGTGAGCGTGTATCCACTGCTGTGCGTGTGAGAACTGCACGTGTGCTCTTGAGTGATTGCATAATATGTGTCTTGCTGCTGCTGAATGTGTGTTTGCTGCCCGGTGAGACCGATGAACAGAGCTGAGTGTCTAACAGAGCTGACCTTCAGCAGTCCTGGTGAGGGCGACGAGGATATTTGAAAACTACTTTGATCCATTTCCTGACATTGTGGCTTTGTGCAAGTGAACAGCCTTCATGTCATTGAGTGAAATAAAGTCAACTGGTTTAGACTAACAAGCACTTATGTTGAATTAGATGTAGTGGTGATTACTGGAATAAAACTCAGAAGTTTGGGGTGAGTAAGATTCTCATATTGTGCTCATCAAGACAGATCACAAATACAGAAATAACAGTAATATTGGGAAATATTTGTACAATTTAAAATATCTGTTTTCTATGTGAAAATACTGTATTTTAAAATGTAATTAATTCCTGTGATGCCAAAGCTGAATTTTTAGCATCATTACTCCAGTTATTGATCCCAAACAACTTTGAGAGGCCATCTTAAAAAGGCCAAGCCCCTCTTGCTTGAACTAAACCATTTAGAAATTAAAAGGTAATAAAGACAGACAAATAAATAATACCCCTTTTCCACTAGCATGAACCGGGTGCTATTTCAGAGCTAGTGCTAGTGCCGGTTCAGAGTTGGTTCGACTGACAAGCCTTCTAAGAACCGGTTTGCCTTTCCACGGGCTAGAGAGCCACCACAGAGCCAGGTCTTACGTCACTGTATACGTCTCATCTTTCTCAGTAATGCTAGCGAGGCAGCAGGAAACACAAACACACCAGGCTTGTTCGAGATGCATCGGCGCTGCACAGGGCAATCAGCACATGATATGATATGATATGATATGATCTCGTTGTACTTTGATGTCATACAGAGACGGTCTGCACAGCGCAGATGCATATCGGAACATGCCTTTAACAATGGCGAACGATGCGTTACTATTGATGCATATGGCTTTGTGATCCTACATCGGCATCAAAACACAGCGAATCCAACGCATTTGTGCAGCTCGCTGTAATTTGTATAGACGGAGATTACGATCGAGCAGCTATTAGCTCAATTAGCTGCTATTTTAAAAATAGCGGTCACAAGTTTGTGTTCGTCTTGTTGGTCACGGTAACCCGGCCCCCAGCCCCTGACGCAAGCGGTTCTTACTTCTAGACCAGCAATGTTTTGGTGCTACTTAAGAACCACTTTTCCCGGTTCAGAGCTGGTGCTTTGGGTGTTGAAAACCAAACAACCGATTTGAAACTATAGGCTCTGGCTCCGGACCAGAACTCTGCCTTGGTGGAAAAGGGGTAAAACTAAACTCTTAAACATGACCAGACACTCACCAACAGTGGGTTACACAAACAATACTAGACCAAGACACATGGCACACATGAGGGCTTAAATACACAGAGACTAATTACTAAAACCTGTGAACAATCAAGACAATGAACCAATAGGTGTGTTCGACATCGGCTGCGGCTGGATGCAACAATCGGTGAGAGTAGCCGTGTGCAAGCGCGGACGAGCTGCAAAAGGAGACGTGATGTCAGACACTTTCTGCTTCCCGTAGTGACGCTCGCGCTGTGCACTGCTTTAACAAATCATCGAACATACACAAGGCTCTTTTAAAGTGCCTTGCCTTTCACTCTGTGTTCTATTGAGTGAGATAAGTATGTGTTGATTAATGATTCAATCATGCAATGTGAGCATTATTTTTGCAAATAATGTATTCAATATTACATACAAACGCCAGCAGCTGCATTTTCAGCAGAATTATATCAGGACATATACTATTTCATAACTATGGTAGCAGCAACAATTATGACCATGTGTTGGATACTTTCGTCAGCTTATTTCTAGACTAAATGCTGTCTCGTAAGAATGATTTTTTTTTTTTCCTCCAGCTTATCCGAGTGTGCCGGTTCAAGTTCTAACGTTACAAGCTATTTTCTCAACGAAAGCAACCCCGCTTGATGAGCCTGTAATTATATCATTTAGCAACCGTTTCACTGGGTTCTGTGTCTCAGGCTCTGGGATACGTCGGGTGTTCCATTGCGGCGTGTTTAGCAGCGATGGGCGCCGGCCAATCATCATGAACGTTATCCTGAGAGGTGGCCTGCAGCGTGGTATTATTAGTTAAAATCACTCACTGCTCAAATGCATGTTTTGCTTTAATACAAGATTTGTCAGGAGCTAATTAAATGGGGAATTCGCCAGGCAAAACAGAATCATATCACAAGGATTTGTGCAGTGCGAAATATAGCGAGAGCAATTCGCCCCCACACGGTTCACCTCACATTCATTCAGGTTGTAAACTTGAACTTGCGATTTTGTCACATGGTTCATAAACCGTCTAATTTGGAGTTTGCATCGCTGCATTATTTTCATGGACTCTCTGAAGTTATACTTAAAACTTTATGTGACTGACTCAAGAACAATTTCAGAGAAATCTGCACTCCACAAGGTAAGTATATCAAGCATATGTCTCAGCTGGCAATTTTCACTCTCATTCATCTCTGTGTCTTCATGAAGCTAAGTAGTTTTAAAACTGTGTAAAAAAAAAAATTATTAGGTAATTGGCAGTGTAATTGACAATGGTATCTGCATTGCTTAAGCTTAGTCGTTTTCAGTAAAATGGTAGGCTTATGGATATTGTTCTTGTCTCTATAGTTGGTATTTGTAAACCTGTAACTCGTTTTAAGCTAAAATTGCTATTGGAAATTGTCTTAAGGCTTAAGCTATAGTTGAGATTGGGAACACACTTGTTCTTAAAGCTATAATTAATATTGGAAGTGCTTGTTCTTAAGCTATAATTAATATCTGAAGTGCTTGTTATTAAAGCTATAATTAATATTGGAAGCGTTGTATTTAAAGCTATAGCTAATATTGGAAATGCTTGTTAAAGCTATAATTAATATTCAAAGTACTTGTTCTTAAAGCTATAATATCGGAAGTGCTTTTTCTTACAGCTATAATTAATATTGGAAATGCTTGTTCTTAAAGCTATAGCTAATATTGAAATGCTTATTCTTAAAGCTATAGCTAATATTGGAAGTGCTTGTTCTTAAAACTGTAGCTAATATTGGAAGCGCTGGTTCTAAAGCTATAGCTAATATCGGAAATGCTTGTTCTTAAAACTATAATTAATATTGGAAATGCTTGTTCTTAAAACTATAATTAATATTGGAAATGCTTGTTCTTAAAGCTATAGCTAATATCGGAAGTGCTTGTTATTAAAACTATAATTAATATTGGAAGCGCTGGTTCTTAAAGCTATAATTAATATTGGAAGTGCTTGTCGTTTAATTAATAGTTGATATCGGGAACATGCTTGTTTAAAGCTATAATCAATATTGGAAATCGCTTGTTGTTAAAGCTATAGTGTCTGATGCATGCTTGGCTTAAAGCGAAATAGCTACTGGAAAACAACTTTTTCTTAAGCTATAGATGTTGGAAATGTGCTTGTCTTAAAGTGATATCGTAAGCTATAGTAGAATTTGGAAACATGCTTGTTTTAAAAGCTGTTGGTGCCATTAGAAACACACTTGTTCTTAGGTTATAACTAACTTTAGAGTTAGAAGTTACTTTTCAGATTTGATTAAAGATTCTTTCAGAAATTCTTTCTTCTAGCTAAAGTCGCTATTGGAAATTTGGAATTATGCGTTTTCTTAAAGCTATAGGCACTATTGGGAATATGCTTTTCTTAAAGCTATAAGCACTATGGGAATTTGATATTATTAAAGCTGATAGAGGTGTTTTTGGGCCTTATCCTGATATATTGCTAAGATACGTTTTACTTGCGGTCACATGACCTCACATTTCTTATGTATCAATTTGTTCCTAGCACTTCAGCATAATTCTAAGCACACTAAACTGATAGGAAAGGGGATGAACAGCGTTTTATCTCTTAATCTGACTCTGCTTTTATGTCATCTATGTTAGCCTACCTGAGGAGTCATCCACAAGCTGGTCAGCAGGATCCATTATTTGCCTTGGAGTAGGGAAAGCTCGTGTCCAGAGCCTGGTTTGCCTCCTGTCTCCGCCGCTATGCATACTGCAAGCTTCCCTCAGAGCGTTATACGGCTCATTCTCTGTGCATAGAGGCTGCTACAACTGCAGCCTCCTCCATGCTTGTCTCTACATTTGAAGGCCATTCATGCGATTGTCTTCAGCTGCTTATGAACGTTTATCTGGCCCGATGCTCGAGCCATCCATTAGAAAAGCTATGAGTGCTGCTCTCTGATCGTGGCATGAGAAATTTAATATTATAGCTTCAGTAGCTGTCGATGTATATAAATTACTTCAATCATTAGCTGGTTACATTCATCATGGTAGCTTCACGTAGATCAATTGGATCTTTACAATTAAATTCAGTTCGATTGCCTTCTCTCGAAACACTCTTTTGGATCCTCCATGGCTCTTCAATTTAGAAGGAAGAGCCAGGGAGGATTGCCCGGTTATGGTCTGTTGGGGGATTTATGCTACTCTCCAGTCAATAAAATAGGATGATTGTCCCTAGAAGCTGCTGCAGTTCCCTGTTTTGGATTTCATGGAGCTCCCCATGATAATGAAGGGGAATTTAGAACAGAGCCATATCGCCTATTTACTATTTATTTACTCGTATCAGTAACTGTATCTACGTTCCTCCTGCTAGCTTCACATAGATTAAATTGCTTTGTATCCTCTGCTGTCTCTTCAATTAGCTGGAAGAGCCAGGGAGGATTACCTGGTATGGTCTGAGGGGGAATAATTTCAGCTCCCCTAGTCCTAATTCATGTGAGCGTCCACTAATGCTGCTGCTGTCCCCTGACTCAATGCTATTTCATGGTGCTCATGAAAGGTCAGGAGACTCATCTGAACAAAACCATATTGCACTAATTCGTAATTCATTCATAAGACGTCTAAGAATTTTAATTGTCTAATTCCATCCTCTTGTTTTATTCTCAAGAGGATTGCCAGGTGTGTTTTGTTTGGGGGGCAATAGTTAAGCTCCCCTAGTCCTAATTCATGTGAGTGTCCACTAATGCTGCTGCTGTCCCCTGACTCAATGCTATTTCATGGTGCTCATGAAAGGTCAGGAGACTCATCTGAACAAAACCATATTGCACTAATTCGTAATTCATTCATAAGACGTCTAAGCATTTTAATTGTCTAATTCCATCCTCTTGTTTTATTCTCAAGAGGATTGCCAGGTGTGGTTTGTTTGGGGGGAATAGTTAAGCTCTCCCAGTCCTAAACTGTGTGAGCGTTCCCTAATGCTGCTGCTGTCCTCTGACTCTCTGCTATTTCATGGTGCTCATGAAAGGTCAGAGGACTCCCTGAACAGAGCCATACCGCCAAAAACAAATTTAATTCAGAATTCATCAACTGATTGCAATTCAATAATTTCTAAATTATTTTATTGTCATGTGTGTTCTTGACTTAATGGACCTGACAGAAATTGAGCGTCAGCATCAGTTCTGGCAGGCCAAGTAGTCAAGACACTGCTAACGCTATTGGTAACAACACTGTCTCATCAACTGATTTGCATCAGCTGTTTCAACTCCTCTCGCTGCTAATGGCTACGCTAAAAGCAGGGCGCCTATTTAAAGCAGATCCAGTTCGCTCTTACTACTTGCAGCTCGCTGCTTTGCAACCCGCCACCTCCCCACCTCCTCCTGTCGTGTATAACGTGGCATTTGTTTATGTCATCGTTGCTGCTCTGTTCATAGGGGGAATAGTTAAGCTCTCCCAGTCCTAAACTGTGTGAGCGTTCCCTAATGCTGCTGCTGTCCTCTGACTCTCATGGTGCTCATGAAAGGTCAGAGGACTCCCTGAACAGAGCCATACCGCCAAAAACAAATTTAATTCAGAATTCATCAACTGATTGCAATTCAATAATTTCTAAATCATTTTATTGTCATGTGTGTTCTTGACTTAATCACTGCATGAAAAGTGGGATTTTCATCAGTATGTGGCACTGTAGATTGCCGTGGAACTTCAGGTTTACGACTGTGCACGGCAATTTGCAGGCAACACCGAAAACTGCCGTAAATTGTTGGAAATTGACGTGGGCCTTGCTTGGCAGTTGTCCCCCCATGACCCCCCCTCCCCTTAATTCTAGGGGAGGCTTTATCATGTAAATGAACATGCTGTGAGCTACACAAATGCAAATCAGAGTAGCAGCAGGGGGAGTTTTATCTAGGTTCTGAATTTTTTTAACTAAAACAAGTTTAAAGTTTAAGTTAAAATGTTAACTTAAATTTAATTTAAATGTACTTGTTTTAGTTCACATTACTAAATTTTTAGGGCAACCAGTTTGCTCCAATTTTTTAAGTAGATTCAACTTGTCCGGGCTCACAGTGTAGATTAATTACTCTGTATGTCATTAGCAATAACCAATGTTATGTAAAAAAAAAAAAAAATACAGGACAGCAGTTCATGTCTTCAACCTTTAGAGAGGTTATGTGATGCAACAAGACAATGAACCAAAGCACACAAATAAATCAAGTAAAGCATACAGTTTACATACCAAAATTAATTTTTCCACCCTGCACTGTGAATGATTTTTTAAATGGCTATTAATCATAAATGTGAAAAGTACAAGTTTGTGTGTTTATAGTTAAGTCAGATTGTGTTTTTCTGTAATTGTCATTTAAATTGAGCTCACACCACATTTTATGAATTATCAATGCAGATTTTCAAGAGGTGGTTTCCTGGACAGGGTTTAAATTATGCCAAGAGTAGGCCTAATCTAGTAAATCGCGAGTTAAAAAATTGTTGCCTGGAACAAAGATTAAGCACAGATTACTAACACCTGGACTATGAGTCCTGAACTAAAATAAACTGGATTCATTTACAGTTTTATCTAATTGCTTACACTCAATTTCTGAAAATATGGCTCCATTTCTTGTAACTCTACACACAAAACACACAACATGCAAAACATCAGACATCGCTTGCAAAAGCAATACTTTGTGCAAAACTATTTTAACTCTTCCAAAAATGTTGTTTTTGCATATATCTTACTACACACAAATATGCACAAGAGGAACAACTGAGGAATTTACAGTTGAACTGAAATCAGCTGAACTGAATCAACACTGAAGTCACTTGAGCTGAATATTGACACTATATTGGCTTGTTAGAGCCGGTTTACAGCAGAATTTGTTTTGAACTTGTTACTGAAGCTGCTATAAAACAATATATTTTGTTGTATGTATATTCTTTCTTTCTCAAACCTTAGTTTTGATTTCTAAGTGATCAATTTATGTATGTGTTTTCACACATGATCATTGGCTGTATGGGTCCTCAGTAAATTAATGTGGCATTTAAATGGCAAAAGTTATTCTTGTCTCTATAACTTATGGCTTCCTAAAGACACGTTTATGGGTAAATAAAATATTAATAATATAAATAAAATGTATATCAAAACATATTTTAAATATAATGAAGTCATTTTATTATAGCACTCATCAGATGTTCCTGGAAACAAAACAGAGACAGAACAGTATAAACAAACTATACAACAAACTAAACACCAAATTACAAAAACATTATTATGTTAATGTGAATAAAGTTGTGTGTGTGTGTTTTCAGTTATAAATATGTGCTGTGTAAATTAGCCTATATATACTTTTAGAAATTATATATAGCCTAACTTTAAAAAACAAACAATAACCCATATAGATAAATTATAATAATTGTATAATATTAAGCATTTACTTAATATACATTGTAACATTAGGCTACTTTACTCTAGCACAGTAGTCAGTTAAGCAATTAATTAATATCTTATATTAATATGT
The DNA here is from genome assembly GCF_949357685.1 of Gobio gobio. NCBI lineage: Eukaryota > Metazoa > Chordata > Actinopteri > Cypriniformes > Gobionidae > Gobio > Gobio gobio. Next base: position 18,030,800 of record NC_137098.1, read on the forward strand.
ATGTAGCCTAGGCTACATCTAAAGGTAAGTCTGCTTTAAAAAAAAAATTATTACACTTCGACATGTACAGAATGTGCGCGTTAAGAAACACGTTCAAATGTGTCTTCTTAACATGTTAAAACTGTGTGTCGACTGTGTGTGTATGCCTTTTACACCACCAGAATGTGCGTGTCTACACATACAAAAGAAACACGTAAAAAATTGCTGCGTTGACGCGGAAAACAGGGCGTGTTGAAACGGTCATAAGTCACGCGTTTCGTATAAAGAGATTTGGCCCCGGGTGCGTTCCATTCTAGAGCCCTAGTCCAATGACGTGCGAGGTCTTGACGCGTAGAAGACGAGCTTTAAACTTTTTTTTTTTTACATTTCCTATGTTTTTTGCTGCTTTCCTTTTTCGTGATCAACTATGACAGGACGTCATCTTCAACTCAATCTCTGCATGGACGCGACCAACTTTTTCGACTCATTTTCAGGAGGCTGTCTTCGTCTTCACAACTCTGAGGCAAACTGCAGGCGCTATGAACCACAGCATGGGTAATGTAACGTTACGATTTAAAGAATATGCTTTTATTTAGCTGTATAAGGAAATGGATGCGTTAATAGATCCGAGCTTAAAACTGCACATTTTGTTTACACAGACTATCCTCGCCTCATAACGAAGCCGTGACCTCTAATCTGCTTGGAGCGATTTCTGCGAGTCCAGATTTAACCGCTGATCACGACGAAATTGTGTGTAAGTAACTTCTAATGTGTTTCTCATTCCTTGTTTCATTTTACCGTGACTGTTTTTATTAATACCAGTCTCATGTAATTGTTTTCCAGCTGCCTGTAAGACGTATTATGAATCGACACGCCGGAGCTTCAGGTACAAACAACCTGAACTTACATCGCAGGCGGAAACTGCGAAGTTTAGCTCGGAGTCGATCAAGAAGAAAAAGTGTAAGATTTATTATATTAGATCCGTTTTTTGTCAATGTGAGTATTTTTCAGGTTGCTTATTGTCTTTATGGATTGTATTACAGTTGATGGAAGCGAGAGTGTGCTGGATGAGGTGGACATTTGGAAGTCCGCGACCATTGAACTCATGTTTGACGAGGAAGACGCATTGTTGACGGGGTTTCTGGATGGATTGTGCGGCCACCGTCCTCTCGCAGCCTGGAGCACGCCGAACTTTACATAACATTACGAGACATTACTGCTGCACTGTACATAGTTGTGTGTTTAACAAGAAAGCTCTTTCTTTGAATAAACAGCTGTGTTTTATCAATGAAGCCCTTTCTTTGAATCAACAGCTGTATGCTTATCAGTGATGCGCGGGTTGATCCAAAATGAGCGGGTGCCCGCGGCCACCCGCGGTTACCCGCGGTTACGAGTCATCCAAAAATATTTTTAATGATATTCGGGTCACGGTCGGTCGGATCGTCAATAAATCCTTATTTACCTTTTGAATGTTGAGCGTTATTAACTTTTGAATAAATGCTGACGCGGGACAAAATGCCCGATTTCCCAAAACGTTGAACTGAGCAATGCCATTGTACCATTTTAATAGGCTACTTTTAAACGCATTTAAAGTCAGTTTTATGTATTTTCTGAGAGGGGGCGGGATTTTTGTTGGGAAAGTCGGGGGAGAGACGCACACTTCGATTAGACTGGATAAACACATGCAGCATCTTAATTGTTAAGAAAATTAAACGAAATAAATGAATAAATCAAGCCTGTATTACATAACACTAGGCTATATCATACAGCATTCAGAAAAATAACAGTTTGCGCTCCTAAGGGCTTTCACACTTTTCCAAATGTTTTCCAAATGTGGGCTGATGAATTCTTCAAGCCGGGTCGAAACATAAACATCGCGTTCATCAATAATATGCATCTGGAGCTGAAATGGAAAATGATGGGCCGCCTCAAGAACTTCCTGCTCTCGCTGCTGCACCTCTGAGCACACCACGTCAGGGCCTGAAACATTTTCTCAATGGCCCAATGAGCTACGATGAGCATTTACTACTTTAAAAAATGCGGGTCAGGAAGCGGGTCGGGTACAATATTTTCTTCTTTTTTTTTTGCGGTCCGAGTTGCGGGCGGGTTAGTTGAAAACGTCGGTCGGGTGCGGGTTGTTTATACATTGACCCGCGCATCACTGATGCTTATAAATGAAGCTCTTTCTTTGAATAAACGGCACGGTCCGTATAATTTTCCCTTATATTCCTTGATGGTATGAATACTTCATAGCACAATAACATTAATATAAAACAAATTATTACAACATAAATTATATATTTATTATTATTATTGGGGTTTACATTTATAATGAGCCAGGGGGACGCTCCACCTACGTCATGGTTCGTTTACGACAATTTGTGGCACAGACGAACGCTACGTTCGCTGCCTCTAAATTGTCGAAAACTGCCAAAAATTAGGGAGATTTCCGGGAGTATACAGGCGTTTACGGGGTCGAAAATCCCACTTTTCATGCAGTGAATGGACCTGACAGAAATGCAATATTTGTCAAATACTCAGATGTTTCAGAGACATTTTCATTCAATACTTTATGTAGGCTATACTGCTTAATACAGCATGTGTTAGTACAAGAATAAAGTTCAACATATAAGCCTACAATATCAATGAAGTGGTGTCTACGGTTTTTTAAACCAGTTTTATTTTGATAAATATGACAATATAACATCACGACTACATGAAAAGAGATATTACCGTTATAAAAACGAGCATTAGTGGAAGTGAAAGTTTTAGAATAAACACGTGATCGCTGTCATGCGGTGAATCCGGCCAATCGTGGAACAGCTGTGTCATTATCAGAGCTAGTGCAATTGCTCTGTAGAAGCTGCGCAGAATTCACCAGCCGGCTGCTCTCGAATCACTCCCGCGGCACTTTGCTGACATACGTCACAGTCATGTGGCGTTGGCGCTGCCTCAAGTTGGACAAAAAAAAAAAAGTCAGCCGCCGATCGGTCTGCCCATCGCTGTATGAAGTCGAACAAGCCTAATGACAGAAATTAACTGAGACCCGACAACTAAATCAACCAATGAGAACATAACACGTATGAATTGTGGGCGCAGACATATAGATGAATGAATCTTCCCAATGATTCGATCAAATGAACATCCCCTTTACAAAGCCCAATTCAGCTCCAGACCCCAAGAAATCGACCATCTATCACCAGAGAGACGGAGGCTCCATTCTGCCCGGAGCTACTACTTTTATATAATAATTACTTGATTGCCTATGAAATTTTGACCAAAACTTAGACAAAGAGGACAAAAGACTCGGTGTGATCACAAGACAAAGAAACATACCAGATCTCTGTCTTTTCAATGACCGGTAAATGAACTCCACGTGACACAGCTAAAACTCCAAGCAAACTCACAGAAACTGTTACATATGAAGTGCATCAAATCACTGATTATTGGACTTACATTCAAATAGCCTTCGACATAGCTTGTTAGTGTGTCTACAACTGATACACGTGACTATTATGCATGTATATCACTCCCAATTCATGCAATTATGTAACTATTGAATGAGTGGATGAAAAGGCACCGTGTTTGATATCTTTTTGTTCGTATGGGTATAATCGAACAGATGAGATGAATGAAATCTTTGTAGAATGGATCATGTCCTTATAGTAAGAAATTAGGTCTAAATTTACTCTCTGCTTAAGAGCAGGAAACTAAATTACCATAGATAACCCAATTTTATGGGAGGGGTGGAAACACAGTCACCCCTGAACCCTAATTGGCCAGAACCCATCCAGGGGATGGGCAAATATTTGAGTTTTAACCTTAGAAAAGAACGAACAGTTCAGAGTTGTTGAGTTGAGTTTAGTTCCAGCAGTTTACCAGAGTTGAGTTCTGAACGGAGAGCTCCCAGGAGACGATCTGACAATTGTAGCAGACCAAGATCAGAGAAAATGGGTTAAACAACTATTTAATTCAGGCCATCGGCTCTTCTCTCACTTTACTTTCTTTTACTTAAAGTTTATCTTCTTTCCGTTAAGTCTCGGGTTATGTTCAGTTTCGCCGCAAAGTTTCTCAACGAGTCTCCAACAGCGCGCTTCAACTTCGAACAACGCCCACAAGACACAACACGCCACGTGATTGGCTTCCCAAGAAGTCGATCAAAAGACACGACCAGACCTTCAGCGAATCAAAGACCCGGGAAAACCCCTCCAGCCAAAAAAAGGGAATCCCCCTTGTCAGATGACACACGAGACACAAACGCAAGTAATACCTCTAGATTCCGAGCTGAACTGGTGCATGAGATCAAATTTAATAACCCTGCCTAAGAAACGATAGGAGGTTAAATTACTGATCAATGGTTTCTTCAGGTCATGTGTCATAAATGCATATATTGCTTGGGATTTCATAATTTCTCTCTCTTAAAACTTATTCTTTTCCTCACTTTCTTCCTTTCTGCAACCCGTGTGAATGTGCGAGTGCGTGTGTTTATGTTAGATTTGTCAGAATAAGTCTCGGAGCCAGATGCAAGTTCACAAAGTTTATTAGAGGAGTAAAAAGAGAATCAGATGAAGCACCAAAGTCACAGTCCACGGCACAGAGACCACACGCGGCGTCCCACGAAGTAATCCACTCTGGTCGGTGACCGGGAAGAAATCCTCACACGGCAGGAGACTCACGAACCTCAGAACACTGGACAGAAGGCAAAACAACGTCCGACAGAAAAGAGCAGCTCTTTGGAACCTGGATGATACTGGATCTCGCCTGAAAACAAAGCGCACCAGTAATACCAGAAAACAGAGCACAGTTCACTCAAGGTCAAGTTCACGATCCACAAGCGAGTAAACTCCGGGCTAAGACGAGCCTCCAGATGCCTCCGACCGAACCTGACGAAACAGCAGGAACTAACGACTGGACTAGGACAGCGAGACTGAGACCAACCAAGACAATGAGCACGCGACGAGAGACAGGACAGAGTGCTATAAAAAGAGAACAGCTGATGAGACACGACAGGTGAACAATTACTGAAACGAGCGGGAGGAGCCAGTGAACCCGTGAGGAACCACCACCAACAGGTAAGACAACATACACACACACACATGATCACCCAGGAGTCCTGACAAGATTTAGTTTGACGTGTTAGAGTAATCAATAAAGTTCCGTTTGTATTCAAAGATAACTGTTTTTGTGTTATGTGCTTACGAATGTAATGTCTTGAACTGCCGATCTAAGTTACCTGGCTGTTAAATAGTGTTTCACTATTGTTCGGGTATTAATATCCGCTGCAGAGTTTATATTTACGGCCCGTTCAAATGAACGCTGGAAGAGTCATTTGCTCCGCTGTAAAATAGACTCTCAAAATTCCCTATGGATTCATTAATTCATTCATTTGAGCTAAATAGACCTGTTTCCCTTTAACAGTCCCCTTTTGGTTCTTACATATCGGTGGACGAATAAGTTAAGGTGTAAACATTAATTCTGAATTATTTATAATGTAATTCGAGTCAATTTCATTTTAATTCAATTCCCCGTTGAGTTATTATTTTATCTGACTCATAGTCCCTACACACATGAACCAAGGGAAGCACATGACAAGATCACATGAGGGCACAATGGAATCACTTGATAAACCAGAAAACAAGACAATGGGAAAACAAGATGATGAACATGAAGCAGAACCAAAACAATAGACATTACAAACATACTCAATAAATGATTAATGTTTAACAATGTTCAACCAAGAATTTAACAGATTACAAATCTCCCCCTCATACATGAGAACAATGAACTGTGTCTTCAATTGGTGGCCTTTACTGTGACCAGGTTTTGCCTGTTTGGGATAGGGACAATTTTCCAGTATGTAAGTATGACTAATTAATATGTAAGTGGTTATATGGAAACAATAAACATTTAGCATGATTATCTGTCTTGTTTCGATTCTTAAAGTGTTAGTTCACCCAAAAATGAAAATTCTGTCATTAATTACTTACCCTCATAGTGATGACGATTTCAAAACAAGGCATCATGAAGCTTCGAAGCGTTATGAATCAGCGAGTCGATTCAGTGGTTTGAATCGCCAAATTTCAGCAGTTTGGCGGTTTGACACGCAATCCGAATCATGAATCGGCTCGCTGATTCATAACGCTTCGAAGCTTCATGATGCCTTGTTTTGAAATCGTCATCACTATGTAAGTCGTTATTTAGGGTTTTTTTGCGCACAAAAACTATTATCGCCGATTCATAAAGTTATTTTAGAACCACTGTAGTGAGATGGACTGTGTAACGACGTCTTTAGTACCTTTTAAGGGTCTTGAGAGTGAACCGTGCCATTGTGCCAATGGAGGCCTTTCAGAGCCATCAGATTTCAACTAAAATATCTTAATTTCTGTTCCGAAGATGAACGGAGGTCTTACGGGTGTCGAACGACATGAGGGTAAGTAATTAATGACAAAATTTCATTTTTGGGTGAACTAACCCTTTAATACATCACATAACACAATACATAAATCAACATAGTGAAATTCCACGTCCCTAAAGCCAGATTCCGTGTCCAGAGATCGGGTCGAACCAGATCCACTATGAACCGGCCCCTTACGCTCCCTCCTGCAGGTGGTGGGCCCACAGGAGGGCGGCCCCACGTCACATCTTCGGGCTGAGCCCGGCCGGGCCCCATGGGGGGAGGCCCGGCCACCAGGTGCTTGCATACGAGCCCCAACCCCGGGCCTGGCTCCAGGGTTGGGCCCCGGCTGCGCCATGCCGGGCGACACCTGGAGGGGCGTGATTGGGAGGAACGGCCCCCCTGATCTGAACCTGAGCGGTGTTCTGTTATTGGATTTCTGTGCTAGCCACGGTTTGTCTATAACAAATACCATGTTCAAGCATAAGGGTGTCCATCAGTGCACGTAGCACCAGGACACCCTACACCGGAGATCAATGATCGACTTTGTGGTCGTCTCATCAGACCTTCGGCCGGCATGGCTCGGTCCTTGTTTTAATTGTCATGAAGGCTTTGTGAACTGTTCTTAGTCTGGCCCATCACCAAGGACCTGTTTGCCTTAGGAGACCCTACCAGGGTGAACGAGAGGGTCGCTTCCCTGCGGCTTCGAGTCGGGGATAGGTCTCTCACTGTCTTGTGTGCCTACGGGCCGAACGGCAGTGTGGAGTACCCGGCCCTCTCTGAGTATCTGGGAGGGGTGCTGGAAAGTGCTCCGACTGGAGACTCCATCGTTCTACTGGGGGACTTCAACGCCCACGTGGGCAGTGACAGTGACACCTGGAGGGGCGTGATTGGGAGGAACGGCCCCCTTGATCTGAACCCGAGCGGTGTTCTGTTATTGGATTTATGTGCTAGCCACAGTTTGTCTATAACGAACACCATGTTCAAGCATAAGGATGTTCATCAGTGCACGTAGCACCAGGACACCTTACACCGGAGGTCAATGATCGACTTTGTGGTCGTCTCATCAGACCTTCGGCCATATGTATTGGATACTCGGGTTAAGAGAGGGGCGGACCTGTCAACTGATCACCACCTGGTGGTGAGTTGGATTCGATGGCGGGGGAGGAAGCTGGACAGACTCGGCAGACCCAAACGTACTGTGAGGGTCTGTTGGGAACGTGTGGCCGAGCCCCCTGTCAGAGAGATCTTCAACTCCCACCTCCGGCCTAGCTTCGATCAGATCCCGAGGGATTCTGGAGATATTGAGTCCGAGTTTGAGATCCACCCTAAGTACCTCAAGTCTCTGGATGTTGTGGGGCTGTCTTGGCTGACACGCCTCTGTAACATTGCATGGCGTTTGGGGACAGTACCTCTGGACTGGCAGACCGGGGTGGTGGTCCCTCTTTTCAAGAAGGGGTACCGGAGAGTGTGTTCCAACTATAGGGGGATCACACTTCTCAGCCTCCCCGGGAAAGTCCATGCCAGGGTACTGGAGAGGAGAATTCGGCCGATAGTGGAACCTCGGATTCAGGATGAACAGTGTGGTTTTTGTCCCGGTCGTGGAACACTGGACCAGTTCTATACCCTTACCAGGGTGCTGGAGGGTTCATGGGAGTTTGCCCAACCAGTCCACATGTGTTTTGTGGATTTGGAGAAGGCATTCGACTGTGTTCCTCATGGCATCCTGTGGAGGGTGCTCTGGGAGTATGGGGTCGGCGGCCCCCTGCTTAGGGCTGTTCGGTCCCTGTACGACCGGAGCAAGAGCTTGGTTCGCATTGCCGGCAGTAAGTCAGACCTGTTCCCGGTGCATGTTGGACTCCGGCAGGGCTGCCCTTTGTCACCGGTTCTGTTCATAATTTTTATGGACAGAATTTCTAGGCGCAGGTTTGGGGACCATACGATTTTGTTGCTGCTTTTTGCGGATGATGTTGTCATGTTGGCGTCGTCAGACCAGGACCTTCAGCATGCACTGGCGCGGTTTGCAGCCGAGTGTGAAGCGGCTGGGATGAGAATCAGCACCTCTAAGTCCGAGGCCATGGTTCTCAGTCGGAAAAGGTTGGATTGCCCACTTCAGGTTGGTGGAGAGTTCCTGCCTCAAGTGGAGGCGTTCAGATATATTGGGGTCTTGTTCACGAGTGAGGGAAGGATGGAATGGGAGATTGACAGACGGATCGGTGCAGCTTCTGCAGTAATGCAGTCGTGGTAAAGAAGGAGCTGAGTTGTAAGGCAAAGCTCTCGATTTACCGGTCGATCTATGTTCCTACTCTCACCTATGGTCATGAGCTGTGGGTCATGAACGAAAAGACAAGATCCCGGATACAGGCGGCGGAAATTAGCTTTCTCCGTAAGGTGGCTGGGCGCTCCCTTAGAGATAGGGTGAGAAGCTTGGTCACTCGGGAGGAGCTCAGAGTAGAGCCATTGCTCATCCACATCAAGAGGAGCCAGCTGAGGTGGCTCGGGCATCTATTTCGGATGCCTCCTGGACGCCTTCCCAAGGGAGGTGTTCCAGGCACGTCCCACCGGGAGGAGGCCCCGGGGAAGACCTAGGACACGCTGGAGGGATTATGTCTCCCGGCTGGCCTGGGAACGCCTCAGGGTTCCCCCGGAATGGCTGGAGAAAGTGGCTAGGGAGAGGGAAGTGTGGGCGTCTCTGCTTAGACTGTTGCCCCCGCGACCCGGCCCCAGATAAGCGGAAGATGATGGATGGATGGAACATAGTGAAATTTATGAATCATTAAACATGAAACTGAGAAACAAATTGAATGCTGGGGACAGGAACAACTCTAAACAATACACATGATCAGTGACACAAATATATCGGAGTTCAAATTTGCACAAAACAAATAATGTGTGTTATTGATGTTACCATGAGAGGTGTATGTATGCATGCATATTCACAGCCCAGTGTCAAAATAATCCTTTTCATAATAAAAGTCTCTAGTCACAGAGCCTCACTGTGTCAGGACACAGACAGAGGCAGAGAGACAGGTAAGGTGAATGGTATTTATTTAAACAGAGACACGAACACAGGCAAACAAGGGAGGCAGTTAAAGGATGACGAATAGCACTGCACAGTCACTTAGCTCTGTGAATATCTTGAAGGTTGGATGAAGGAGAACACAAGGAGAAAAGGAACTGGAGACAAGGAAGGCATTGGAAGGAGTCGACGGGAATCTCATGTGAGTAACAGGTACAAGGAGAGGAGTCCAGGTACGTGAAACGAGACCAGACAGTGAAGTTGAGGGAGAGTGTGCTACTTGTAGTGTCTGTGATGATGAAGTGCAAGTGATCAGTACTCTGGGTAGAGTGCACGAGTGGGCGGGGCGTGGAGATCTGGGCTGCGTCCGAAATGGAATGGAAAATGCTGCCTTCGGCGGACACATTTCAAGGCAGGAAGGCACCAAGACACATCCGATTCTAATGTTAGCTTCACTTCCTGTCTCCAGAGACACCTTCATCTGATCGATTTTTGAAGGCAGCATATTTGTATCCTTCGCTGCCTTTGATATCCCACAATTCTGTGCTCTCCATTCTGCGACAATTGAGCTGGAAAAAAAGATGGCGTCCAAAAGTTGCGTTTGCTGGTCAGTTTGTGTGTAAATGTGTGTTTTTTACCAACATTTTCTACTTCTGATGTCATTTCTAGCGAGAAATTAATAATGTAGTAATTCAATATTGGTTTAGTTCTCACCAAAGCTCTCTCTATGTTGCTGTAGATCATTAAATGGGCATACTGCCTAAGAAGTAGGGTTGGGCATCGAGAATCGGTTCCAACTTGGAACCGTTTAAAAAATAACGATGCCATTGGAATCGTTTAGAAATTTTGTTTTCGATTCCCATCATCGGTTCCAAACGCGCAAGTTTTCGGAAGTGCTTGCCGCGCCCGCTTGTTCTGTTGCAGCCATGGAGCACGGTAAGCGACGCTCAAAAGTGTGGCTTTATTTCACTTTTTTTTAAAAAGCCTGGGTCGGCACAGTGCAACACATATGACAAACTTATTTCTTGCACGGGAGGATGCACTACAAATATGTGGTGTATAAATTAACAAATGTAGCGTGTTTGAAATCCTGCGCAGGTCTGTCCTCCTCGGGCAACCCTGCGCTAACCAACGTTATTAAAGGGATAGTTCACCCTGAAATGAAAATAAAGCCTTCTTTTACTTACCCTGATGTTGTCCCAGTGCCCTATGTCCTATGACATTTAAAATACTGTTCCTGCACGCGCTCCTTCCTATTATGGCAGTGAATGGCGATCAGCTAAAACATTACAAAAAATAAACAAATGTATCACGCAACGATACAGGGAGACGCGCGCCATATGGAAAGTGTTCAGGGGGCACACTATAAGGTTTTGCGAGAAATAAACCGCATTATTCAGTCAAAACACTGAGCTCTGCCGTTATTCTGAGCGCGCTCCTCTGTGTACACTATGAGCCGTCAGCAGCCGCCGGCACTCATGCCTACTATAATAACTTGCACTGTTGTCATTGCACCCAGGATAAGCACACACACACACACATACACCATTTTGAGAAATCAAGCTTAATAGAAAAAAACGCGATTCTCGTCTTTTCTATAACGTATATGATAAGAAATAATACTAATAATATAACCTCCTTAAGTGAATATTGTGTACCGGTTGTCATGACAATATTGCACGAGGCTACTGCGGCTTGGAGTGCGCACACACAGGAACACGCGCATTTGAACAACAGCTGGGTGAGTAAAAGATGCCTTTATTTTCATTTCAGGGTGAACTAACTTCATCCCACCTCGTCATAATCAGGTAAGTGATTGTAGTGTAATAACAAAGCCCTTGAACAAATTGCGAATTGTGGTGAACAACAACGTTACTGAAATTATTTTTCCCCCTCGTAGATAAATGTAGCTATGCGCAAATTGCCCACGCTAGTAGCAGTCCTAATATGACTGCTGTTAATGCTATTGTTAAACCGGGACTCGGTGGTGAGTTGGATTCGATGGCGGGGGAGGAAGCTGGACAGACTCGGCAGACCCAAACGTACTGTGAGGGTCTGTTGGGAACGTGTGGCCGAGCCCCCTGTCAGAGAGATCTTCAACTCCCACCTCCTTGCAGCAAGGCAAGTGAAAATGCCAGCGGAGAAAGTCCCAAAACTAAAACTCATTATTGAATCAAAATACAATTTTCCTCTGTGAAATGAGCCTGTGACATGTTGTGACTCCACCCCTCAAAGAATCGGAATCGAGAATCGAAAAGAACCATAATGGAAACTAAGAATCGGAATCGGAATCGGAATCAGAATCGTTCAAATCAAAACGATGCCCAACCCTACTAAGACTGTCCGAAATTAGTTTCGTTAGGTGCCTTCATGCACAAACGCTACCTCACAAGCCACTGTCTGATAAGGCAGCGAGGCAACAAGTCAGCTGCCTAGGTTTTCAGACGCACCCCTGGTGACGATGTCTGTGTGGGCGTTGGCTGTGACTCTGTGACACATTGTGCATAATATCCATAATAAAAAAGACTGCTGCTCACAAGATATTCGGAATTGACACTAAACCAACATATTTTTAGAAAGCCAACATTTGAGAGTTTACAGCTGAATACTCAGATAGACAGTAGACAGAAGTACTCATATAGACAGTTATTAATATGGAGATATATAGGCTCAAACATAAAAACAAAAATTTAAAATATTAAGTGAATGTGGTATAACAACTTATAACTACAACTAAAGTGAAGTCACAAGGGTGGTCATGCTTCATTTCAAATCTGAGGCTGTTATGTCCAAAACTGTTCATTTTATGAAAAACTTTCTAAGACCATGTCAGGGGATTTTTTAGAGAAGGTGCAATCAAATATGTTGTTAGCCTGCAAACACCCATTTGCAGTCTTTTGTCTAATGTCTGGCATGGAGAACAGCTCAAATTCAAGGGATAGTTCACCCAAAAATGAAGTTTAGCCCATGATTTACTCACCCTTAAGTCATCCTAAGTGTACATGACATTCTTCTTTCAGACGAATATAATCAGAGTTATATAATAAAAGTACAGGCTAATCCAAGCATTAGAATTTGATTAATAGTTGCTCTGTTTTTGAAGTCCATAAAAAGTGCATCTGTCCATCAAATAACTGCTCCACACGGCTCTGGGGTTTTAATAAAGGCCTTCTGAAGCGAATCGATGCGTTTGTGTAAGAAAAATATCTATATTTAAAAATATATCAAGTAAACTTTCGGCTGACCGCCTTCTGTGGAAAAGTGCTGAATGTTGAAAGTGAAAGATGCGTACGTGACATCATGACGAGCCTACCTGGTCCCGTTAGTCTTTCGATAGGCTGGGGAACTTTCAACAATTTTTCCATAAATTGAACACGGAAGGCGGTCGGCCGAAAGTTTACTTGATAAAGTTTTAAATATGGATATTTTTCTAACACAAACGCGTTAATTCGCTTCAGAAGGCCTTTATTAACACCCCGGAGCCGCGTGGAGCAGTTATTTGACGGACAGATGCACTTTTTATGGACTTCAAAAACAGAGCAACTATTAATCAAATTATAATGCTCGGATTAGCCTGGATTTTTGTAATATAACTCTGAAAGAAGAATGTCATGTACACCTAGGATGACTTGAGGGTGAGTAAATAATGGGCTAATTTTCATTTTTGGGTGAACTATCCCTTTAATGCTACAATGTCCTCACTTGACGATCGTTTTACACCTCTGAGAGTATGAGACTTAATCCTCATTATTCTTTTATCGTTATTCTTTTGTTTGTATTCAGTCATTATAGCCTTTATTGTGGCTTAGCCAGTATTGTATGCTTGCCCATTAACAGCACTTTACAGTAATCCACATATTATCTGAAGTCTTTCAAAAAAAACTAAAAGCACATCCTTGGAACCTTATGTGAATTATTGTAACAAAATAGATATAGCTCCTGGTCTAACAGGTGCATTAGAGCTACAGTTAGCATTAAGCTATATAACACAATTTAAAAGATTCAAATTACACTTTCACTCAAAATTTCACTTTAGACCACCATTGACTGTCTGTATTACCTTCCTGTTGTGATCTAATGGGGATTTCATTCATATGGTGATGTTAAAACATGTTATATTTAGCATTTTATATAAAACTCATCGCTACACCTGCTTAACATTTATAATGTAAACATCCATTATTAATAAATAGCCGAAAATTCATAAAAAATCACACCAAATGCCATAGTTATCGTGTGTTTATAAGCTTCTTAGTTCATGCATATAAATGTAGAATTGGTTCGTTCTTCACAGAGACAGAATGAGGAAGTGTACTGTAAGAGTCAAACCTGTTAACATGTTGTTTTCATTGTTATAATTATACTACTCATGTAGGGGCAACAAGGAGTAATACCCTCAGGTATAAAACGGGTGTACAGAGAAGAAGTGGTAGATTGGTAATGGAGCATGGCGTATGACTCCAAACAATCATTTGTCCTGTTTGGGAAACTTTGTGTTTGATGCCCAATCTGAAGTAAGCAGTGTTTATTTTTTATATTGATTTAAATGTTTACTGTTATGTATTTATAGTTATTTTCCTAATGTGATTATAATTGTAGAAGGACTTCCCATTCTGTGGGATGTATCTTTGTTTTACATGCCTGTCTGATAGATGTCTGTGAAGTGAGGCCATGTGGTATACCGCTGTGGATCCTGAAACTGGATTACACGCTCATTGATGTGGATCCTGAAACTGGATTATGCCACATATGTGATTGTGAAGACTTTCAGGTTTGCTGTGATATTGATATCAACACCAAGGTTTGCACTGGGAAACTTTGGGATGTGCATTTCTTGGACATGAGTTTTCATTGACATTGGTACCTAGAGTGTGGTGAATGAACTTTCAACGTTATTGTCCTTGTCATCATCGTCATCATCACTCAAAAACAGATAAGACTTTCATTTCTATGCTGTTGATTCTTGAGGGGCAAAATGTGTAAGATTTTTGTGTGTCTCTGAAGGTTTTGAGAGATAAAAAGATACAAATGAGTGAGAAGTGTTTATTTATTGTCTTCTGTACACCACAGCCTTGTTGCACAGACAACCTGTACATCACAGGTTGGTATTAAATATTTCCAGAGTACCTTAAATGATATGATTCCCACCTTATAAAAACAGATTTACAACTAATTATTTTGTAAGATTAAGGAAACGGTTATAGTACACAGAAGAGCGTAATGCTGGAGGGCAGGATTGAGACAAAAAACATACCTTATGCTAGCCTGGTTAAAACCAGACCATTCTCAGTAGTAACTGAGTTGTGGTCTGGCAAAGCTTCATAGACAAATCATTTCCAAAGGGGCGTCACCAACGGTCGTCGCTCAAAACCAATCAGAGCGATGAGGGAGATGACGTATGCAGAGCGACGGAGAAACATCTGACCGTTTCTCAATATGCGTTCTTGTCTGTACTTGTGTTCTCAAATAGGAAATGTCCCCGGTTTCCATTTCAGAAATCTGGTCACCTTACCTAAACCACATATTAATGTTTAAATATTTTTAAAATGTAAACGAAAAGAGGCAGGGTGTTTTATACTTCGTTTTATTATAAATATATAAGATAATGAATGTAGGCCTAACTACCCGTTGCCTGAACCACATGTGTGTGGCTAATATGTTTAAGTTTTGTTTTTTTTATGAAATGAGGCAGTGGTGTTTTATGACATATTTTGTACGCGAACTTCTAACTTGCGTCCGTGACTTACCAAGTTTGAGGCAATGCATATTATCTTCAATGCATGTATATAACAAAACGAAATATTTAAAAAACCCAGCCTCTTTTCGTTTACATTAAAACATAAAAACATGTAATATCATGTGTGCATAATATAGTCTATGATTATCACTGTAATACAATGAGATATGACAAAACCCAGTCTCTTTTTGTTAAATGTTAGTTTAATGCGTGATCAATATCCATTTTAAAAGTATAAGTAAAAGGTATTAGAAGCTATACAATACATAAAGCAATTCAGTCAAAGAAAGTCAGCGCTAGGAGACTACAACGGTAAAGTTTAATAGCTTACAAATATAAAGTTATGAAACTTCACTTTGCCCTCAGACAAAACGATCTTTCAGGGAACAAATTATAGATTAATGAGAGCAAAGATCAGCCGTTAGATCTACACAAGACGAATCATATCTTCACATCAGAGCCAGCGGCAGACGGCAGAAGGACTGGCCGAGGAAAGGCGCCTCTCGGTGGGGTTGAGCAATTGAGCGCCGCTGGTCCACTGGAGCTCACAACTCCAAAAACGGCAGATCAAATTTTCAAAAAGGCGCTCTCTTTATAAATAAACCACAGATTTTGGCTTTAAAAACAACTACATTCTCGCCTGAAAAGGACTTAAAACTATATTTTGTAAAACATTAACACTACCAGAGGGCTCTCGCTAAGACAAGCAGACTTTTGCCGAGTCCAGTCGGTAAGACAGCGATAACAGCTTTTTTAGATATGAAGGCTTCTTGTGTTGTTCTTTGCTCTGGTTTTAACGGAATGGAAAAGTTTAAAACGCTTAAAACAGCCGCGATAGCTGATAGTGATGTTCCACTGCTGCATCCATCTTTGTAGTCAGTGTACAGAATCTGCTTCACTGTCGCTGGGCTGTCGTCATCGTGTAAAGCCCGCCTCAACGTTTCTGATTGGTGCCTCGATTTCTGGGGCTTAGAAATGGGTTTGAATGGGCTCTTTGCCAGACTACTTGCAGAGCAAATCTAAATTTGCCGGAAGTTGTCTGGGTTTTCCCAGGCTAACCTTATGCAGCAATTTCTGGATTTTTCAGCAGGAAGACATTTGTGAAAAGAAAGAAATTGTTCTGTGAGAGATATGATGTGCTGCCAGACGCTTAACCCTCTATGGTACACAATATGATTTCAATGAGGAAAAAATTATTTGTGGTGTTTTTCCTGCTTAAAATGGGACATCCAGTTAATAATGTATTACACATTTCATATTTAATAAAAAGTAACATTTCAAATTCAGCTGTTGCTCTCAGGCAACATTGTACCATCGTGGAACACAAGTATTACCAAACTATCACATCAAGTTATCATATGAAGTTATCATATCAAGGTATCATATCCATTGTCATCCTCATCTCCATCATCGATCTCCAGATTGTCACTATGACCTCATCTTCCTTATCACATGACACCTCATCCTCACCCTCATCGGTTGTGTTTTATACCTTTTTTTAAGTGCTATAGAAAACGTGCAGATAATAATATATGCAGTTATAGTATGTGAATTACTAATCTTATACGTGCATTACAAAATCATGCAAAAATGCAAATACATTTCGAGAATTTTAACTCTTTACCTTACAAATATTCTATATTTGTATCCAACCCAGTGTGTCTGGTATGGCCTTATGCGATTCCATTATGGTACAATGTTACCTTGAGGCAACACACAGTTTTTTGTTATTTACTCTAAAACATTTGATGATATATAATGTAAAGTTCTTGAAAATATTTCTTTACTTACTAGTGAAGGAGAAAATATGGAGCCATGTGACCTGTGCACATGTGCTGAAACAGGATACAAAATGGACCCCTGTGGGTCATGTGACCAATTTTTTGCATTTTCATTGATTAGTATTTGAGTTCTTCTTCCCTAAAATAGGTTTGACCAATAAATTGGTGTTTCATTGTATTAAAAATAAACTAAAATAGACTATGTTGCCTGGAGGCAACACTGTACCATAGAGGGATAAACATAGCCATTATGCAAAGACGGTGTCTTAAGTTTTAGTATGACCCAACTAGCAGTTAGTCAAGGGGCATTCAATCTTACTTTTCAGTGTCAAATTAGGCCAATCTATATTTTTATGTAACTGATGTTAAAAAGTTATGAACAGTCTTATAGAAGAAAAATAAATGAACCCTGGACCGCTTCTCAATCTCAAGAGATTCACCACACATTAAGAAACGGTAAAAAAGGTAAATGCTGTCAAAAATGGCCAGTGGTTGGTAATGCGGGGCAATTCTTAATAGACTTTTCACTGATTTCCTCCACTTCCGCAGTCATCAGTCTTCTTAGTTGCATTCACTCATTTTCCAGTCATCTCGAATGTTATTGACAATACAACTAAATATTTTGGGAGAACGTCTCATAAGTTGACTTCATAAATTGATGTTGATTTCCTAAAATGTCTCACCATTGGTTAGTGTTCCCTTTGGTTGGGCACTTAGGAACTTAATTTATATTATTGTAATTTTCTTCCTATTGATGCAGCGATGCCACAAGAAATCACAGTTCTTTCGGGTGGGGGGGTTATTTGCTGAGAGAATTTTCTTGTGGTGCCCCCCTCAGCACTTGGTGCCCTACACGCAGCGCGTGGTTGGAGCGTCGACACTGCAATTAAGCTTACTTACTTGAGTGTTAAGTGCATTCAATGCTAGTTGAACTACAAAAAATATGTTCACTTTACTTGAAGAAAACGTGGAAACTGATTACATATAGTTTTTTAAGTCGCCATAGCTGAAAATGACAGATTAAAACTAGTGTTAGACCGACCGATATATCGGGCCGATATTTGCGATTTTTACATGTATCGGCATCGGCCGATTATTTTTTTCAAGAGATTAAGTTAAGTGCACCTAAGCATTAAATCACTAGGTTGTAAATAGTTTTAAAAGTATAAAAATGTTAAGTATAGTACAGTCAGTGTGCACTTTATTATGATGCTTGCTTGTTGATACTGTGTGCAATAGTGTAATTATTTTATTTATGCTTAAATATTTATTTTCAGAATTAAGTTTCACCACTGAACTCTTTTTTTCTTGTTCTACCTCACCTGTTTTTACTATTTGTTAAATATTGTTTTTTTAGTTCAATAAATGTTCCTTTTTTAAATGGTTATCATCATGATCATCGTGTCATTTTTATGATGTAAATTGAGGGAGCAAAAGCAGTATCGGCTCCAAATATCGGCTCAAGAAAACCGGCAGCCCGTATCGGTCATCGGCTGATGAAAAAAAATCAGTATCGGCATCAGCACTAAAAAATCCATATAGGTCGATCCCTAATTAAAACTACGTTGAGAATAATAGTATTTAAAAGGTTTGCAGAACATAATATAACACTGTTAAGCCCTATTCGGACGGGATTAGTTTAACATGGGGAGGGAGGGTGGGGGTAAAGTAATTTTACCTCAGGACGTCTGTAATGTTAATAGCTAATTCGCACGGGTATAAGACATCTCAGTAAAACTAGCAGAAGTGGGAGGGGTAACTCGCTTTACGCACCACAGTAACCTCCTTGTCGTATGACGTTGCTTCCTGTTATCACGTGAGCAAACACGCCAACAAGAAAAACGCGAAACTGGAGCAGGGAGGAAACACTGTGTTTAATCTCGGAATATTAAAAAAATCTTTAACATTTTTATATTATATGAATATTCTAATGTAATGCTAAATAAAGTGTTGTGCCTCTAATAAGTGCTTTCAATCTTCTTTTTGGTTGAAATGGTATGCAGAAAATACTGGAGGTTTGCCACAGAGTTGTCCCACCACCTACAACGCAACCGAGTGCTGTTTGAAGCGGCAAACGCGCCAAAAACTACTTTTAAACAGTAAATGACGGAATTTTACCATACATTTTTACAGCGGGTCTATTCGAACGGGATTAGTATTACCCGAGGTCATTTTTCCGGACCTTTTTACAGAAGGTAATAGTCTCCGTAATCTTTACTGACATTGTCCGTAATGATTACCGAGATGGCACATTCGGACGGGACTAAAATCACACAGAACCTCTGGTAATAATTATTTCACCTCACCGTCCAAATAGGGCTTTAGTTAAATGGAACTACTCAAGTAATCTTACTATTAAATCTTTAGTAAGATTAGTAAATATTCTAGAGTATGTTAACTAGAATTGGCATTACACTAACTTGATATGTATTACTTAATTCACTTGGCAGGTGTTAGCTTTCTTTACTTTTAGCTGATTATTAAATTAACTTAAGTTTTTCCTTTAAGTTTGCTTTGCAAAAATAAGGCAATCGGTTTCCAAACTTTTTTTTAAGTAAAAAGGTCTGTGGCAATTATGCAATGGGTAGGGGGGGCTCTGAGGCTCCGCCTTCTTTGACATGGAAATCTTCTCTGGTTAATTTCTTCTGTTCAGTACATCGAGGTCAGCGAGTAAATACATGAACACACTGAAGATCTGCTGTATAGTTGAAACTGAAGTTGTAATTGTAATTGAAAGCAACACTCACACTGAAAGCTGATTGATGGTTTCACTAAAGTGTGCTCGGATCTGGAACTTCATAAAGACGTGGTCCAGGGCGTTCTCTTAAGTTTTCTGAATGGCTCATGCATCGTTTATTTCAGACTCCCTGTGACAGAAGCATCTTTAGGATGGCCTCTTATCTTTTCAACTCTACTTCAGAATGACGGAATCATTTCTGCCATGTTCCCATTGCATTCAGGCTATGGTGGAGTGGCTTCTCTCTGAATGTTCTCCTCCACTAAAGAGCAAATTAGCACAAACAGAACGGTGCCTATGCAGCCATCACTTCAGACTCCCCACAAACTTTAAAGTCCAAATCGTTTCCCCAAGTGCAACCTCACGCTGGCTTGCAATCTTCGATTTTCAAAGCGCCTAAGTCTTCTGCCATCTGCTCCTCAGATGAAAGAGAGAAAGATGAAAAAGTGGAGTGGCACTCCGCCACTCTCCACAGACATCTAACCAATTTCAGTCCGTTTTAACTTGGAGATGGCAGGAGAACTGGCAGCTCGCTCGCTCGCTCTCTCTCTCTCTCATTCAGCCTCGCTCAGCATCATTGTTTTGATGGGTTGTTCTGCTAGACCTATTCTCACTCGAAACAGAGCAACTTTAATCTTTATTGTTGTATTTCATAATGCATTTGTGTTTGAGGCCTGGGTTTCTGGCTTTAAATATTCCATTGCACCTAATCATTCAGTTGCTCTGTCTGAACGCTGTGCTAGAGGCCCTTACAAAGAGATGTCCTGAAATCCAGCACATTGTGTGCCTGCTAAGATGGGGGGTAAATATTTGTAGCCCAAAAGGATCTTATTAGTATACGTGTGGTTCTGGCACGTTTACAGACAATGAACGTTGAGGATATACGTTGAAAATATTTGAATATTGTGCAGTGCCTGGGCTCAATAGTAATGCAACATGTAAGTAACTGTGTTCATTCTAATGCCTGATCTGAAGTGTAATGATTCATGTAGTCAGATGTTCTTTGTCTGTGTGTCAGTAAATCAGACCAGTGACTAAACGTCAACTTGCGTTGTTTCTCTTAGTAGGATGAAAATAATCTGTTATTTAATTGTGATTAAATTCTATAAAGAAAGCGATCAAAGAAAGCTCCCTTTGCAATTGTTTGAGCAGCGCGCACTGAACCTGTCAATCAAAGAGTTTATCAGTGACGCGTTTATCAGTGACTCTCGTTTTATTCAATGAATCTCTTAACTATATCACGTTTGCACTGTTAGTGAAGATGAAAGCGTCCGTTAGTGTACAGAAACTGAGTTGCAATGATGAGATCACTGCTTTCATGCTGTGTGATTGGCTACAATGATCATCACTGCAACCTTTCATGCCACAATCTAAATATAATGCCAAAGATCTAAACACTTTTCACAATTAGTTAACCATGAGAGCTTTTTTTTTTACATGGAAAACTATATATAATTTTTTTTATTTACTTCTCAACTATACATTTATGCTGTGTTTTTGTGGGTATTTGGTAGTTTTGTACCCATTTACTGCACAAATACTTAACTATGTCATAAATTGGCTCATTAAAAATTATTTTTTTATGAAAAAATCACTTGAATGATGATCTTAAATAAATATAAATAGTTTTTGGACATTGCTCTATGTGTTAGGGATAGAATACCGCCATCTGTAGGTTTGTGGAAAAACGTTAGGAATTATAGTTAAAGAGAAAGAGAGTGCAATGACCACATTTTCCACATTTTCACAAGGTCCATAGGGAAGTTATGCAAAAGTTAAGCTGCCTTTCATCTTTCTTTTATTTGCCCTTTTCCCTCTCTTTCTCATGATTGTTCCATGTTGCATTTGTGCTCTAGTATTTGTCCTTCATTTATTTATGGAATTTTTTCAGATTTATGCCAGTTTTGTTGATTTTATTTGCCAGTTTCTATAAAATGCTCTCTGTTGCAGTCACACACATGTGTGTGTTTGTGTGTGTGTGTGTGTGCGTGTGTGTATGAGACAGAAAGTTCGTTCCACTTTGTGTTTATGCTCTAGGACCAGATTTTGATATAAATGTAGACATTTTCAGATTTGTACTGGATTTAGTTGATTTTTTTTTACAAACAAAGTGAAAAAAAAGCATTTTTTACATTTTCCCATTCATTGCCAAAATACAAAAAAATGCTCCAGACTCCTGTGTTTGTGTTTGTGTGTGTGTGCGTGTGAGTGAACATGCTTGTTCCATATTGCATTTGTGCTCTAGTATTAGTACTTCATTTATGTATGAAAATCTTTCAGATTTATGCCAGTTTTGTTGATTTTATTTGCCAGTTTCTATAAAAATGCTCTCTGTTGCAGTCACACACATGTGTGTGTTTGTGTGTGTGTGTGTGTGCGTGTGTGTATGAGACAGAAAGTTCGTTCTACTTTGTGTTTATGCTCTAGGACCAGACCTTGATATAAATGTGAAAATGTTCAGATTTATACTGGATTTAGTAAAAAAAAATTGACAAAGAAAGTGAAAAAAATGTATTTTTTACACTTTCCCATTCATTTTCAATGTGGGGTCAATCTGACCCCGAGGGACTTAAACGGTAAAAAAAAATTTACACACCTTTAGAACAACCAAATCAAGCCCAGATTTTTGTGCATGTTTAGATAGATTATCTAGGAAAAGTCACAGAGTCTCATGGCCCTGAGATGAAGGGAACACTTTTAAAAAATGGAGGAAAAGTCCAGTGGGGTCAGCTGGACCCCAAGGGACGATTAAGGGTTAAACTAAAATGCACTTTAACTTTATTTCTACTGAAACTTGTGTCATGCATTTAAATATATTTGTAATGATGAAGTTGCAATTTTGTATATTTAAAATGTTTGTACATTTAAAACTTAAAATGTAATTTCAAATAAAAAAAACTACAGTTAAAATTATAATTTAATACTTGTACATGTGGTTTAGTTTGTTGGTCATGCACACCAGAATAAGTGTACTTCTTTAAGAAAAGGAAAATATTATAATTTAACATTATTACAAAATGTACTTTTTAAAAAATGTACTGAACTAAACAGTCAAATGGCATTTTATTTCATTAATGTTTTATCTGTGAGTACAGTTACAGTACTCAAATAAGTTACAGAGTACAACTATATACAGGTGCTGGTCATATCATTACAATATCATCAAAAAGTTTAAAATTTATTTAAAGGGTAACTTCAGTGATTTAGCATTAAGCTTAGTATTTAAACTGTGTCATTTATGCAGTAGAAATGTGAAATTATTTTTGAATTTGATGCCTTATAGGCTGAGAAAAGACAGAAAATGTATTTTTGTCTCATGTGGATGAAAGACAACAACTCCCAGAATGCACTTGCTTCGCTGCCCTACGAGGCCACTCCGTACACCGTCATTTTGATCTTCATAGTAATACAATAATTTTGTTCAGTTAGAGAATAAACTACAGTTAAAAACTGAACGTATCTTTTCAATAAAGTGTGAGTGAGCCGAACGAAAGTCACGGCACAGACGCAGGAGTGTCAGATTTCATTCCTCACGAAGAGCTGAGTAGCCAAGAGCTAAGGTAAGCGCCAGTCTGGCACGTTTTCAGATCGCATATGGAAGCTAAAATATCACAGGAATTTATTGAAAAGTTGAACGTTATTATGATTGTCCGTGCGGCCGTCTGTGTCTTACATTCTGTGCGTGAGATCTCTTCCCTATGGGCGGGTTGATAACATGCGGAACAGCTCCATCTAGTGGCTGTAGTCTTTAGCCTCTAGCCAAAAAATCCTCAGATGACGCAAAATGACGATATTTGCGTCATCTGAGGAATTTTTCCAGAAATAAACTGCATAATTCTCTCGTCTCAGGGGGATATGAGGAGGGAAAGTACCATAATTTGAATATACTACCGGGTTTCTCAATGCAATACAGCACTCAATGCTTAGTTGGAGCTCCTTTGGCCTGAATTACTGCAGCAATGCGGTGTGGCATGGAGTCGATCAGTCTGTGGCACTGCTCAGGCGTTATGAGAGCCCATGTTGTTCTGATACTGGCCTTCACCTCTTCTGCATTGTTGGGTCTGGCATATTGCATCTTCCTCTTCACAATACCCCATAGATTTTCTATGGGGTTAAGATCAGGCACGTTTGCTGGCCAATTAAGAACAGGGATACCATGGTCCTTAACCCTCTGGAGTCTGAGCTCTTTTGGGGCCCTTTAGAAGTTTTGACATGCTCTGACATTTGTGGTTTTTTTCAGTTGCTTATAAACACATTAATGACAAAAGTGTAATTACACTGTATTCAGCACAAACTGGGCTACCATAATATGTGAGTAACATGTATGTACATGCTTGTATTTTTGAGAGAAAAATGTTTATGCACGGATTTTGAAAAAACAAAAGAAATTGTTTTAAAATTAAGGCCTCAACACGCAATAGATATGTGTTCCCAAGACTTTTGACTCCTGTCTGTATTTGTATAGTTTTTTTTCTTTAAACTGATGTGAGAATCATTGAGCCTACTCATTCACATACACATAAAACAATACACTGATTTAAAATTTGTAAGACAGTTTCTCTTCACAAAGCCAATATGCGAGGAGGCGTGATATCTAATGAATAATGATGAGATTGCACCTGAGATAACAAAGGACTCGCATTAATGAGCTGTAAAATGAATGAGCTTCAGGTAGGCCTATGTGACAGAGAGCAACAGAGCAAAGGAAATATATATTTTTCTAGTTTATTTTATTTGGAATGTAATCAACAAAGGCCTATTATATTTTAAATCATCAAAAGATTTGACTACACTGCAAAAAATGCTCTTCTTATTTGGTATTTTTTTTCTTGTTTCCAGTCCAAATATTTAAAATTCTTAAATCCAGATTAATTTACTAGATAAGTACAAATTTCTGGGGGGGAAATCAAAATGAAGTGAGTTTTTGCTTAGTTAGTTAGTTAGTTAGTTAGTTAGTTAGTTAGTTAGTTAGTTAGTTAGTTAGTTAGTTAGTTAGTTAGTTAGTTAGTTAGTTAGTTAGTTAGTTAGTTAGTTAGTTAGTTAGTTAGTTAACTTTATTATCCCCAAGGGGAAATTCTGCTTGGGCACAGTGCAGAGTTGCTTCATAAAGGTAGACCAGATAACTTAAAACAATCTATATTCTCTGCCACAACAATTTGATTTATTAAACTATAATTTATGATTTATTACACCAATTTATTAAAACACAACAATTAGCTAATCAGATTAAAAACATGTTTTTACTCCAAACTTACTTTATATCACAAATCAAATGTTTAAAATAACCTTATGTGATCTCATTTGGCTTTGGATCAAAAAATCAGACAGAAAATATATTTTACAATATTCTGCATAATTATAAAAGCTCGAGTAGCATTGCATTATAAATATAATCTATTATGAAAACACCCAACATGGTATAAATAACACAGATAAGCCATATATTGTCGCGATTGTGTGTTTATTATCTTCAAACTTGTCTATCTGCATGTTAGATCGATTTCTGGAAGCTGTTTATGTCAATGTCACATGGTATCTTCTTCATGCGTGCTATATATGGACTACATGTGCACCGAGCGCCCTCCGGTTGCCAGTATGAAGTATGAAGAGTTTTTTTATGAATGAGAGCAGCTGACGCTGGTATTACAATCTTTAGAAGGTACCGACGGTTTTCATATTCATAACTCCTGACACATATTAACAAATTACGGTCACTATATGACTTTGAGAATAAAACAGAGGTCAAAAATGGAAGCTTGAGTCTTAGATCTTTTAAATGATGTATAGTTTGTCAAGGTAATTACTTACATCTGACAGTAATTTTGAGCTAATTTAAACAAAGAAAGCTTCAGTGCGCCCTCGTGCACGATGTGTTTGAGTTGATGTGTGTGTGGGCGTGCCTCAGTATTTGAATCTCAATAGAGCACATGCTTCGTGGGCATGGTCGCATTAGTGTATAATGAGCCGCTCAGGAACGACTAACATCGCTCTGCTTTCAAACAGATTACATAAACACAGAATATTTGTTTTTGATTTGGTTTACAGTGTTTAAAACCTGACATTTCAGCATTTATTTAGACATATGTCATGTTAGTGAGACTAGTATTCACTAAGCTAGAGGTCATTTTCTGAAGACTATCTGAATGAACATCTTTGACACAGAGGCTGCAGATCGCGCATCATGTTTGATTTCTTTATTTTGCAAAAAGCACAACAATTTGTTTTCATTGTGACTGTCGTTTTTTTATCATTCAGGCAAGTGTTATACATCATTATAATCTGTTAAGTTAAGATAAGAAAAAAAGCCAGCCAATCACGCCAGCGAGACGGCCGACTCGAGAGGGTTAAACCAGGAACTGGTTGCTTTGGCACTGTGTGCAGGTGCCAAGTCTTGTTGGAAAATTAAATCTGCATCTCCATAAAGTTGGGCAGCAGCAGGAAGCATGAAGTGCTCTAAAACTTCCAGGTATTCGGCTGCGTTGACCTTGGACCTCAGAAAACACAGTATACCAACACCAGCAGATGACATGGCACCCCAAACCATCACTGACTGTGGAAACTTTACACTGGACCTCAAGCAACGTGAATTGTGTGCCTCTCCTCTATTCCTCCAGACTCTGGGACCCTGATTTCCAAAGGAAATGCAAAATTTACTTTCATCAGAGAACATAACTTTGGACCACTCAGCAGCAGTCCAGTCCTTTTTGTCTTTAGCCCAGGCGAGACGCTTCTGACGCTGTCTGTTGTTCAAGAGTGGCTTGACACAAGGAATGCGACAGCTGAAACATGTCTTGCATACGTCTATGCGTAGTGGTTCTTGAAACACTGACTCCAGCTGCAGTCTCTTTGTGAATCTCCCCCACATTTTTGAATGGGTTTTGTTTCACAATCCTCTCCAGGGTGCGGTTATCCCTATTGCTGGTACACCTTTTTCTACCACATCTTTTCCTTCCCTTCGCCTCTCTATTGATGTGCTTGGACACAGAGCTCTGTGAACAGCCAGCGTCTTTTGCAATGACCTTTTGTGTCTTGCCCTCCTTGTGCAAGGTGTCAATGGTCATCTTTTGGACAACTGTCAAGTCAGCAGTCTTCCCCATGATTGTGTAGCCTACAGAACTAGACTGAGAGACCATTTAAAGGCCTTTGCAGGTGTTTTGAGTGAATTAGCTGATTAGAGTGTGGCACCAGGTGTCTTCAATATTGAACCTTTTCACAATATTCTAATTTTCTGAGATACTGAATTTAGGATTTTCCTTAGTTGTCAGTTATAATCATCAAAACTAAAAGAAATAAACATTTGGAATATATCAGTCTGTGTGTAATGAGTGAATATAATATACAAGTTTCACTTTTTGAATGGAATTAGTGAAAAATCTACTTTTTCATGATATTCTAATTATATGACCAGCACCTGTATATACTATACCTTACAACTATACCTTACAGAATTGCACATTCAATACAATAAAGCACCCTTATTTTTCATAAAACTATAGCCTATATGAAACAAATGAGGATATATACAAATGTTTACAAATCCTTTGAGGTTTACAGAACATTGAATTAATTGCGTTCATATGTAGTATGGACAAGCTTATTACACAGCTACATACCAAATAAATAAACCAACATGAAGTAATGATTTGAGTTTAAATGATTTTATGTGAAAAGAAAGAGAGTGCAGGGTATCAATGAACTTAATTTGGTGAACTCAACTCAAGTTGCACACCAAAGCGTCAGCGCTTCAGATGCTGTCAATGCGATACAAGTTTTGGCGTCTCTCCAAGAACACAAAAATGTCAGGATCCTTTGGTCATGTTTATAGTTCAGTGACAGGATCCTGACACCCCTTTTCTATACTCTATTGTGTCTCGTCTTTGTGTGAGCACAAGGTTTTGCAAGGCTCTCCTGTCTGTGTTGTGTTTTCAGCATTCTGGGCTTGATGTCTGGATCCTGACACACTGGTCTAGTTCAGGTTCACTTTTCATGTTGAGGTTCTGGCATCCATGTACATATCCTGTCTGTCTTGTGTGTTGTAGTTTCTGTTGGAGCACATGGCCTGTGTTGGCTTGCCATTTGCTTCTCTGACTTTGGCAGTGTTTGTTTGCCCATTGCAAATCTGTGCTTGCACCTATACCTACACTCTCATCTGACACAACCTGTGTGTAAATTGGCCTTTGTTTTTGTTTTGTTTTGCACCATGAGAAATATTAAAGGGCATATTGCAGGTTAATTTTTTTTCGAGATTAATATATAACCTTGTATGAAAATACCAAAGGTAATGCAGGATTTAAAATGTTTTAAAAAGACATAAGAGCACAAATTTAGTAGATAAAGTGACCATTTCGTTGGCCGCTTGGAAAAAGCGCTTTTTTTATTTTGTTTTTTAATATCGCGTCATATTACGTCACGAGAGGGAGTCGTTCGCCCAACTCTGCGTTGGCTCAGTGCCGATTGTTGGTATTCAGTACGAGTCTGTGTATTTTCTGTAGTTTTTCTATTCCAATTTATCATTGTCATGTTAAATTATTGTGTCCAGCCTGTCTGGACATCGAGTCTACAGGTTTCCTAAAAAAAAAAAAACGTTAGGAATTCAGCATGGTGACATTTTGTGCTGGTGAAGAAACGGGACTTCCCTTCACGCATCTGCTTCGAAACAAGCGGTGGTGTGTATAGTGCTTTGACCAGAGGATTATCATCCCGGCGATATGATGGAGTCAAACATTGTTATACTCAAGTAAGGCCGGCTACACACTGGCTATGTGACGTGAGCGTGGCGTTTTCTATGTCTTTACACACCAGAAACGTGTCTGACGCAGCGCTGCTGCTGCTAGGTGATGTACAGGGAGGGCTATACTTCATGTTAAACTACTGATACAGCAAAGAC
The DNA here is from genome assembly GCF_949357685.1 of Gobio gobio. NCBI lineage: Eukaryota > Metazoa > Chordata > Actinopteri > Cypriniformes > Gobionidae > Gobio > Gobio gobio. The sequence goes on from NC_137098.1 coordinate 18,059,334, forward strand.
CACGGGTGCGTCTCAATCAGCTCCCTAGTTCAGTAGTCATGTACATTCAAGTTCACTCAAATACATACTCATAACGTCATATACATCCACAAACTATCGGTGAATCGGCACGAAATAAACCCATAACACAGAATTAAGGAATAAAGGATAAACACAATAACACTATACTGTCTGTGGTTCATCCGCCGGTGAGAGATGTGACGGTCACGGATCCGTCAGAGATGCAGCTCGGAGAAAACGTGAACTGTGCACCATGAGTCTTGTGCACATTTGCTAAGTACCAAATCAGTCGTGACGAGAAACCGCTAACGTTATATCACAACGTTTAGTGTGGACGGATATTAACGTGTGTGACTTTTCCTGATGGTCAAAGCCTATTAGTTTCTGTTATTGGTAAGTATCAATACTAGATGACAATAACGTTACCAGCTTTGCTATTGCCTGAGACATGATAATAATCAGTACAGTATTGTAATCTGAGCAGTGTTCATATTGTTAGCTTGTTTATATATAAGCTAACACTGGTCTCTCACGGAGACACCTGCCGCTGTTCTCCACTGTTTCTCCTCACACAACAACTCAATTTGTCTCCTCTAATCGTTGATCTGTCTAATCCTGGTCTGTCCCTAATTGTATGTCATAATTGTATGGCTTTGGTCTGCCATATGAGTATTAATAAACATTTATAATGTCCTCAGCGTCCGACCTGTCATTGCAATTCATTGTTTTCCTATCACTGAAATTCACCGCACTCCCTCTCGTTATGTCACGTCCGGTTTTGGCATTTTTAGATGCGGAAGTAAAATTCTCACAAAAACGACTCCAAAAGCCTTAATAGCATATTTTAAAGAAAATCTAGTTCCTACATTATTTTTCTATACATTGACTCACTGGAGTCTCTAACCTGCAATATGCCCTTTAACAAAATTAGGTGAATTATTATTATTATTATTTTTTGTGTGTGTGCTTAAAACTACAAAAAGAGATCTACATTGAGGTACACTCTTAAAAATAAAGGTTTCAAAATGATTGTTTTTGCAGTGATGCCATAGAAGACCCATTTATGGTTCCCTTTTTTCACTATAAAGAATATTTTGTGCAATGTAGAGATTCAATGGATGTTAAAAGTTCTTGGAACCGTTGATGCCAATAAAGAAACTTTATTTCTAAGAGTGTAAAAAATTATTTTGCGCCTTCCACAGACATATATACTCTATATTGACAAAAGCATTGGAACACCCCTCCAAATCATTGAATCCAGGGCTGTTTCCGAAATCGCCCCCTATACCCTCATTCACTATTCCCTACATTAGTCCACTGATATAGTCCACTTCGAAAACGAGTGAGTGATTTCGGACACTAAGTCGCCGGAAAGGCAGCCGTTTTTGCAGTTTGTGCTTGCTGTTTGGCAGCTCCAGTAATAATGAAAAGATTTATCCTGAACTCTGCTACGGAAACTAGCATGTAACCTTAATCAAACAATATAATAATCATCTTAAAAAGGATCATTTATACCTGTATGCATGATATTGGGCTGGACCAGTGCGGTTCGGAAGATGGATGGATGATTGATTCAGCTGTGGGCACTATTTGAGGGAACAGCCATTTAGTGGTGTCCGAAACCATAGTGGACGTTATTAAGTGCACTCATTCAATCCCACAATGCACCACAATAACGAGTTTGCAACCGATGTATGCTCGACGGCTAGAGAATACCCATAATGCACTGTGAGAGTCGCGCCGTGCATTGAATGAATTCCTGCGTTTCGCCAGGAGATGGCATCGACTCACACACTTTTTAAGACCAATGATATTGGGCCCACTCACTTATCGTCTCTAATTGAGCACGTCTGTTTACATACCCTGATAAACACTGATTAAACGCGTTAGTAGCTTTATTTTCACTTTTCTAATATTTTCTTCATATTCATAGAAAATAAAATCCTTTCCGATCTGATATATGATGGAAAAAAGGATCAGTGCGAGTTTTGGCAAAAGTTTGTCAAATCTTATCGTCAAGCCTCTTACCCCTACACTATTGCTGCTGATGAAGATTGTGTATTCCGTAGGTGTGTCTTCCTCAACCAGACGTTTAAACAAGCCGATATATTTAAATATATTTTTTGTAAATTGCATCTACTCCAGTAAAATGTTTCTGTTAAAGGACCCACCGACATTTTTTTTGCTTCTGACGCCCATAATATTAATAGTAGCCTACTATAAAGTATGAAATATATAGGCCTACTACAAATATTATTATTATTTTTTTTTAATTAAATGCTTATTAGTTACTTTATTATTCCCCTTTCCAAGTAAGTTCAGTGCCACACAAGTAAAGAGTTATAGGGTTAACTTTAAGCTTGTTGGCTCGTTTTTGGAGTAGTGGAGTAATGGAGAATGAGGGTACATAGGGCGAATCGGACAGCGGTAAGTTCATTCATTCAGTGCGCGACTCTCAGTGCGTTGAGAGTACACCGTCTGGTTGAGTGAGAGAACGTTTCAAACGCATAAGGAGTTGTTTCTCGTTTGCTCTCGAAATGCTCTCGCGGGACTTTGCTGTCATACGCCGATCGGGCATCGAACAAGCATATTCTCCAGCGCGTACATCTAATGTACACTCGTTATTGCGGTGCATGGTGGGATTGAATAAGTGCACTCAAAGACGTCCACTATTGTTTCGGACACCATTAAAAATGGATGTTCACTCAAATAGTGCCCTATTTAAGGGTATAGGGGGCGATTTCGAACACAGCCCAGGTGTTCCAATCACTTCCATGGCCACAGGTGTATAAAATCAAGCACCTAGGCATGCAGACGCTTCTACAAATATTTGTGAAAGAATGGGTTGCTCTCAGGAGCTCAGTGAATTCAAGCGTGGTACTGTGATGTTGCCACCTGTGCAATAAGTCCAGTCGTGAAATTTCCTCACTACTAAATATTCCACGGTCAACTGTTAGTGGTATTATAACAAAGTTGAAGCAATTTGGAACAACAGCAACTCAGCCACAAAGTGGTAGGCCACGTAAAATCCCAGAGAGGGGTCAGCGCATGCTGAGGCACACCAGGCAGTCACCAACTTTCTGCAGAGTCAATAGCTACAGACCTTCAAACTTTGTGTGGCCTTCAGATTAGCTCAAGAACAGTACGTAGAGATCTTCATGGAATAGGTTTCCATGGCCGAGCAGCTGCATCCAAGCCTTACATCACCAACTGCAATGCAAAGTGTCGGATGCAGTGGTGTAAAGCACGCCGCCACTGGACTCTAGAGCAGTGGAGACGTGTTCTCTGGAGTGACCAATCACGCTTCTCTGTCTGGCAATCCGATGGACGAGTCTGGGTTTGGTGGTTGCCAGGAGAACGGTACTTGCCTGACTGCATTGTTGCAAGTATAACATTTGGTGGAGGGGGGATTATGGTGTGGGGTTGGGATTCGCCCCTTAGTTCCAGTGAAAGGAACTCTTAATGCTTTAGCATACCAAGTGGACATTTTGGAAAATATTATGCTCCCAACTTTGTGGGAACAGTTGACTGTAAAAAAGCAAGGTACATAAAGACGTGGATGAGCGAGTTTGGTGTGGAGGAACTTGACTAGTCCTGACCTTAACCCAATAGAACACTTTTGGGATGAATTAGAGGGGAAACTGCGAGCCAGGCCTTCTCGTCCAACATCAATGCCTGACCTCACAAATGCACTTCTAGAAGAATGGTAAAAAATCCCCATAAACACACTCTTAAACCTTGTGGAAAGCCTTCCCAGAAATGTTGAAGCGGTTATATTTGCAAAGGGTGGGCCAACTCGATAATAAACCCTACGGATTAAGAATGGGATGCCATTAAAGTTCATGTGTACACTGTAAAAAAAAAATTGGGGGAAAAATTTGGGTGCAAATTGATCATTACATATTGGCCCAATAAATGACTTCCAAATAATTATCCCCATGCAAAAAGATGCATTGTACTAATCATAGCTTAAGGTCTTCACTCAAAATTAAAATTGTATATTCACCGAACATATTTAATTGTGCTCAGTTAATCTATGAAGTTCGAAGTGAAAAATCCATGTTGGCTGAACAAGTCCTACGTTTGAAAAACGGTATACGCATGCGCAAAATGCACTTGAAGAAAACCGTTCGTGTGGAGATTTCAAATGCGGAGCGTGGGAGCGGCAGCATGAGTAGAGCCGAACCAGCAGGTGCTGAAGACCGAAACAAACATGTAAGAGAATAGAGATATTCATCTCACAAAGACGTTGGTGAGTATTTAGCACTGAAATTTTTACTTCGACCCGGTATGAAGTTTAAAAGACATTTTGTAGAATCACGAGTTCATGCATTCATTGGTTTCATGAGTGTGTTCTCGTTTACCATATAATTATCTAATGGTAGCCAATAGTTTTATTTTCCTCATGTCTTATATGTCTAAAACAATAGGTAATAAGTAAATTAAGTCATTTGTGTGATATGTGTGCCATGCGACCCGGTGCCGTTAGATTGCGTTTGGCGTCGGCCTCTTTCTGGGCTTAAGTTATTGCCTTTTAATATCAAACACGTCAAGCTTGTGATTATCTTATGCGTCCATTCATTCGTCTCATCCTCATTATATAATGAAGAAACTTCTGTTCTGTCTCTTGCCAGTGATGCAGGGGAGCTTTGTCATTAATGTTATTTTTCATTTTTATTTGCAGGTTTTTAGCTTGCAGTGCTGCGTTTTCTTCACCACATTAAGACATCCTGTTATGCAGAAGACTTCTTGAATGTATTCAGAGTTTTTCCTTATTGAAAATAAGGTATTTTCACCAAATAGCCTGTGTTGGAATTTACTTGTTAATAAAGTAATGTGATAAAATGTCAACCCTGTTGTCTGTTTCTGTATTTTGCTTAATATATTTATGTTTTTAGTCATTTTTGTCTTTTGGGACAGTGAGAAATAAACCATTGTTACTACAATTTAAAATATTGAATTGGACCAACCACATAGTTTCACTGTAAAACATTTCTCCAATTCAAAATTTTCTAGTGACCGATCACATCTAAATTTTTTGGTTGGCCAAATTGAAAAATTTAGATGTGATCGGTCACTAGAAAATTTTTAATTGGAGAGGCCTGACATTTTTTTACAGTGTTGGTAAATTACATTTTTCCATTGGCTCAACATATTATTTCTAATTGTTACAGTGTATTTTTACAATTTTACAGTGTATGTAAAGGCAGTCGTCCCACAACTTTTGGCAATATAGTTTATATAATATAAATACATTTAGACCACTTAACTTAGTGATTGCTATCAGGATGTTAAGAGACTTTCAACCAGCATAACAAAAGATGTTTCCGGAAGAAATCACCTACATTGCCTTTAATATAACACACCTATTTAGTTTTGAAATGTGTTTTGCATATTCTCATCCATTATACATTTGCTTTGTGATGTGAAATATGAAATGTGTGTATTATCTGTATATTGTGTATACTGTATATCTGTGTTGATATGCATGAATGAAATTCTAACAATGAGATTATGGCCATGACGTGTCTTTCTGTTTTGATTTGACTCTTAATCATCCTTTAACTTACAGCGTACGAGGATTCTTATAAGCTGCTAAAAACAATGTGTGGTGATAGGAAGTGTTTATAATTGTTTTCTTATTTATTATATTAAATATAATAATAATATAATAATAATAATACAATTTCTCATTTCTTTCCTTTGATTTCTTGACAGGATTTGTGATATTCACCCTTTTACACACAGAAAATAATACATTCAGATCTGTGTATGCCATCTGCATCGTGCCAACATGTGAAATTGCACTTTTTCTGGGAAAGGTGACAACACAAGGAATGATGCAGATTTACATAGAAATTACTCTATCAAGCAGATCATACAGGATCATACAGTGTCTGGGTTTGTATTTTACTCTAAACCCGGTTATAATGAACATTTTCCTCAACTCTGTCATCCATCAAATCATTTTTGTCAGTGAATTAATCGCAATGCATTACAACAAAGGATACATGTGATGGTCTCTTACAATTTGGCCTAAACAATGTATTTTGGATTAACAATACATCATTTTGCTCCCTACTCTCTTTGCATGAGGATGCCTTATGGCCTATTTACACCTGGTCACTTCATCAAATGCATCTGGTTGTTGAAACCACAATTTTATTCCTCCCAAAATGTTACAAATTAAATGTGTGAGTGTGTTATAGGCTATATGACATGTTATAGCCAGACATTACAGCTCTACTGCAACATGCATCACCTGTTACATCCACAAGCTGGAGTTCCCATGATATCCACCAGAAGGCACTCCTCTGGACTCCTTAGCTTTTCCATCATGAACTTCATTTACCACCACAACCCATTGCCTGGGCTTATTATTATTTGATTACTTCCACCTGTGTGTCATTAGTCAAGTCAACTTTATTTATATAGCGCTTTTAACAATGTAGATTGTTTCAAAGCAGCTTTACAGTGTTAAACAGGAAAATAATGCAGCATAATTTTATTCAGCTGTAGAGCCATTCTGGAAAAATTTCAAGTATCCTACAGTGACAGTGTGGGCTTTAGATCAATAATTTGATCAGTAATTTAGTTTAAATGGTTAATTTAGTTTATTATTTAGATGTATTTCGATGTTTAGTTGAAAAATTTAATGTCCCCAACTGAGCACGCCAAGCCAGAGGCAACAGTGGCAAGGAAACCAAAACCCCATTAGGTGACCTAATGGAGAAAAATAAACCTTGGGAGAAACCAGGCTCAGTCGGGGTGCCAGTTCTCCTCTGGCCAATTAACAAACAGCGTATTATTATTATTATTCTGGCAGTTTTACAGCTCGGAGGTCATAATAGATCAGAATATTCGAGAATATTATCACTTTGCAATGTCTTGTTTGTGTTACACTGCGTGTGCTTCTCAAACGGAAGGCTGCATCCTGAGGCTGTGTCTTTCCAGTCCTTCAGAGGCTTGTAGGCTTAAGCCCTCCCCAGCATTAAAAGCTAGAATGAGACGTTCTAGTAATGCCTTGTTCAGACTGCACGATATTCATATTCGTCAGATCACTGCTCTTTTCACACTGCATGACTACCTGGGCCAGCATTCAGTCACTGCTGTGTTCACACTGCACA